>NC_085016.1:470000-589000 GCF_963854185.1 Sardina pilchardus
ATGTCACAGTCATCACGCCACACACACGCCATGTCACAGTCATCACATCACACACACGCCATGTCAACCTTGACACAGTCATCACGTCACACACACGCCATGATCACTCCGCGTCCTCTTCTGCCACAGCACTGCACATGTCCCAACACAAGCCTGACACACACACATGCTGTGCCTGACTGGCCCTGTGGAGACGGCTAATGTGGGAGCACACACACACACACACACACACACCCAGTGCTCACTGTAATGCCACTGTCTCTGGTGTCAGACACACACACACACACACACACACACACACACACACACACACACACACACACAGTGCTCACTGTAATGCCACTGTCTCTGGTGTCAGACACATACACACACACACACACACCCAGTGCTCACTGTAATGCCACTGTCTCTGTTGTCAGTCAGAATGGGTGTGTGCAGTAAACTGGAGGGGAGAGGCTAAAGCATGACCCGATTGTGAGGTGTGTCCATACTATCCATCTGCCAAGTCAAGCTCCAGTACAGTCTAGATCCCCTCCAACATCTTCATCTTCTCCAGTACAGTCTAGATCCATACTATCCATCTGCTCCAGTATAGTCTAGATCCATACTATCCATCTGCTCCAGTACAGTCTAGGTCCATACTATCCATCTGCTCCAGTATAGTCTAGATCCATACTATCCATCTGCTCCAGTACAGTCTAGGTCCATACTATCCATCTGCTCCAGTATAGTCTAGATCCATACTATCCATCTGCTCCAGTATAGTCTAGATCCATACTATCCATCTGCTCCAGTACAGTCTAGATCCATACTATCCATCTGCTCCAGTATAGTCTAGATCCATACTATCCATCTGCTCCAGTATAGTCTAGATCCATACTATCCATCTGCTCCAGTATAGTCTAGGTCCATACTATCCATCTGCTCCAGTATAGTCTAGATCCATACTATCCATCTGCTCCAGTATAGTCTAGATCCATACTATCCATCTGCTCCAGTATAGTCTAGATCCATACTATCCATCTGCTCCAGTATAGTCTAGATCCATACTATCCATCTGCTCCAGTATAGTCTAGATCCATACTATCCATCTGCTCCAGTATAGTCTAGATCCATACTATCCATCTGCTCCAGTATAGTCTAGATCCATACTATCCATCTGCTCCAGTATAGTCCAGATCCATACTATCCATCTGCTCCAGTATAGTCTAGATCCATACTATCCATCTGCTCCAGTATAGTCTAGATCCCCTCCGACATCTTCATCTGCAGGCAACACTAACGTGAGTAGAGTGGAGTCTGTAAAGGATATAGTCTAGATCCCCTCCGACATCTTCATCTGCAGGCAACACTAACGTGAGTAGAGTGGAGTCTGTAAAGGATATAGTCTAGATCCCCTCCAACATCTTCATCTGCAGGCAACACTAACGTGAGTAGAGTGGAGTCTGTAAAGGATATAGTCTAGATCCCCTCCAACATCTTCATCTGCAGGCAACACTAACGTGAGTAGAGTGGAGTCTGTGAAGGATATAGTCTAGATCCCCTCCCATCTGGAATAACATGGGTGCAATCTGGGTACTGCAGCGGTGGTCCAAACACACACACACACACACACACATACTCATGGGTGTAATCTGGGTACTGCAGCGGTGGTCCAAACACACACACACACACACACACACACACACACACACACATACTCATGGGTGTAATCTGGGTACTGCAGCGGTGGTCCAAACACACACACACACACATACTCATGGGTATAATCTGGATACTGCAGTGGTGCTCCTTGAATCCATTCAACTCAACCCACTCTGCTTTACTTCAGATTTCCTTTTCAAGTTCCATTATACCTTTGTACCTACTTTTGTACATACTTCACACTCTCGTGGTGTGTCATCAACTCTCTCTCTCTCTCACCCACACACACACACACACACACACCATACTCAATAACTGACTACTCCTCTCAGGTTCAACTGCTACTGACTTCACACCTTTAAAACAGCATAATAATGTGCTCCAATGTGATCTAGAGCTGGCCATGCAATAGAACACAACAGGTTCCATACACTGCAGGAGGGGTGACCAGCAGATGGGCTGTGCTTTCACTCTTAACCGGGACATGTTTTCCAGGAGTCCTTCACACACACACACACACACACACACACACACACACACACACACAGACACACACACACACACACATACACACTATCTCTCTCTCTCTCTCTATTTTCCAGCAGTCCTTCATGGGCGGCATTCCCACTGTCGCAGCATCAGACACGCAGCCGAATCACGCAGCCGAATCACGCAGCCGAATGGCTTGTGTGTCCCTGGGCAGCCGGCGCATCACACAGTGACCTATTTCTCCAGACCGCTCCTTTCCGTCTGACTACACTCATGCGCCGCACGCTTAATAATTCACAAGCAGCTGGAGAGATCTGAGTGCTCCATACACACACACACACACACACACACACACACACACCTGTGCAGGACACAGTTACTATTACTGAATATCATTATTGCTGTTTTAATGTATTTCATTCTATTTTAATTTCCCACATTTTATACGCCACTTTGTGAACATCAAATGCAAAAGAACACCAAGGGATGACTACTGAGTTGGTGACGGTGCAGCACAACAGCAGAACTGCGCAGCACAAGATGCACGTGGTTAAAAATCTGTCCAGGATGCTCTAGATGGGCGTGTTTACGACCCGCCCACTTTAACCCCTGAGGCTAATGCATTAGCAGGAGGAGCTAGCTTAGACCCGCCCACTTTAACCCCTGAGGCTAATGCATTAGCAGGATGAGCTAGCTTAGACCCGCCCACTTTAACCCCTGAGGCTAATGCATTAGCAGGAGGAGCTCAAATAGACCCCGCCCACTTTAACCCCTGAGGCTAATGCATTAGCAGGAGGAGCTAGCTTAGCCCTGTGGGTCAACTCCTAAATCCACACGTTAATGGGATTCAAATCATTCTCAAAGTGAAAAGGCTTTGAGGGGATGTTTGAGGGAGTGGAGCAGGCCTTTGATGCCTTTTGACAAACACATTTTTATTCTATTGTTCGTGAAGGTAAATGGTATTACTGATGAACCTTTAGTGAAGGAATGACAGGCCGCTGTTTTTCGTAGGTATGCCATTTTCTGGACATTTTTGTCTGGATATTAGACTATGAATTATTCTTAGATGATGTGTCATATTGATGAAGGGTGAGAGATAAGAAGAGGAGGAGAGGGGGAGGCAGAGAGAGGGAGAGAAGGAGGAGAGGGAGAGAAGGAGGAGAGGGGGAGGTAGAGAGAGGGAGGAGAGGGGGAGGTAGAGAGAGGGAGAGAGGGAAGAGACGGGGAGGTAGAGAGAGGGAGGAGAGGAGGAGGTAGAGAGAGGGAGAGAGGGAGGAGAGGGGGGGCATGGTGGCCTAATGGAGTTAGCAGGGATGCTGCTGTCTTATCAATGTGACAGTGAGGATGAGTCCCTGGATCCCATTCTCCCCCTTCTCTCTCTCTATCTCTCTCTCCCTCCCTCTCTCTCTCCCCCTCTTTCTCCCTCTCTGTCTACCTCCCTCTCTCTCTCCCTCCCCCTTCTATCTCTCCCTCTCTCTCTACCTCCCTCTCTATCTCTCTCTCCCCCTCTTTCTCCCTCTCTCTCTCCCTCCCTCCCTCTCTCTCTATACCTCCCTCTTTATCTCTCTCTCTCTCTCCACACTATCTCTTCACCCCCACCTTCTAACCTGTTCCTTACTCACACAGCTTTAGGTAACACGCTCTCTCCTACACAGTCACACACACACACACACACACACACACACACACACACACACACACACACACACACACACACTCCTACACGGTGCACTACATCACCTGTTCCTGCTATTTTGGTGCTTTCAGAAGCAGCCTCTGCAGTGTGTCATGAGGAGCACTAGCGGGTGTTTCCTGCGCAGAGGAGGAGATGAGGAGGAGATGAGGAGGAGATGAGGGAGGAGATGAGGAGGAGATGATGAGGAGAGGAGGAGGAGATGAGGGAGGAGATGAGGAGGAGATGAGGAGGAGATGAGGAGGAGATGAGGGAGGAGATGAGGAGGAGATGAGGGAGAAGATGAGGAGGAGATGAGGAGGAGATGAGGAGGAGATGATGAGGAGAGGAGGAGGAGATGAGGAGGAGATGAGGGAGGAGATGAGGAGGAGATGAGGAGGAGATGAGGGAGGAGATGAGGAAGGAGATGAGGAGGAGATGAGGAGGAGATGAGGAGGAGATGAGGAGGAGATGAGCGATGTGTATTTTGAACTGTGCGGAGGAGCCGATGCCATTGACCTCATGATCCTGCACTGAGTGAGTGGAAGACACAAGTGAGTCACGTCTTACGCAACTGCTGCATACTCATACTGCATACTAGGCAGGACGCTCAGGCCCTCTCTCAGTGTTCTGGGATAAGGACGCTCTCTCAGTGTACTGGGATAAGGACGCTCTCTCAGTGTTCTGGGATAAGGACGCTGGGATAAGGACGCTCTCTCAGTGTACTGGGATAAGGACGCTGGGATAAGGACGCTCTCTCAGTGTACTGGGATAAGGACGCTGGGATAAGGACGCTCTCTCAGTGTTCTGGGATAAGGACGCTGGGATAAGGACGCTCTCTCAGTGTTCTGGGATAAGGACGCTCTCTCAGTGTTCTGGGATAAAGACGCTCTCTCAGTGTTCTGGGATAAGGACGCTCTCTCAGTGTACTGAGATAAGGACGCTCTCTCAGTGTGCTGGGATAAGGACGCTCTCTCAGTGTGCTGGGATAAGGACGCTCTCTCAGTGTACTGGGATAAGGACGCTGGGATAAGGACGGTCTCTCAGTGTGCTGGGATAAGGACGCTCTCTCAGTGTACTGGGATAAGGACGCTCTCTCGACCCTCTCTCAGTGTTCTGGGATAAGGACGCTCTCTCAGTGTGCTGGGATAAGGACGCTCTCTCAGTGTACTGGGATAAGGACGCTCTCTCAGTGTGCTGGCATAAGGACGCTCTCTCAGTGTGCTGTGATAAGGACGCTCTCTCAGTGTACTGAGATAAGGACGCTCTCTCAGTGTTCTGGGATAAGGACGCTCTCTCAGTGTACTGGGATAAGGACGCTCTCTCTCAGTGTACTGGGATAAGGACGCTCTCTCTCAGTGTACTGGGATAAGGACGCTCTCTCAGTGTTCTGGGATAAGGACGCTCTCTCAGTGTACTGGGATAAGGACGCTCTCTCAGTGTGCTGGGATAAGGACGCTCTCTCTCAGTGTGCTGGGATAAGGACGCTCTCTCTCAGTGTGCTGGGATAAGGACGCTCTCTCAGTGTGCTGGGATAAGGACGCTCTCTCTCAGTGTACTGGGATAAGGACGCTCTCTCGGTGTGCTGGGATAAGGACGCTCTCTCAGTGTACTGGGATAAGATAGATAGATAGACAGATAGATACTTTATTGATCCCCAAGGGGAAATTCATAAGGACGCTCTCTCGGCCCTCTCTCAGTGTACTGGGATAAGGACGCTGGAATAAGGACGCTCTCTCAGTGTACTGGGATAAGGACGCTGGAATAAGGACGCTCTCTCAGTGTACTGGGATAAGGACGCTCTCTCGGCCCTCTCTCAGTGGTCTGGGACAGCCACTTCCTTTAGGAGACCTCCAGGATGGACCACCAGGGAAAAGGGACAATGCTGAGCTGTGTACTTTTAAACAAGACGTTTAAAAAGGTTCATTGTATCTTTCCCAGCCTGTTGGCCTCAGATGTGTCTTCTTCCATTGTGTTCCGGTCTGCATGCTGAAACACTGTGTGTGTGTAATATTAGCCCATGTGAACATGATGTGTGTACACATACAACAGTCTGTGGTGTAGGTCTCCATTCCCACATCTTCTGCTCTACAGAGAACATATGCTACCAGTGCCACTCAGTCAGGCCCAGCGCCACTACTCAAGTGGGGGACCATGTGGCCATGCGTTGGCCTGGGTAATTATTACCATAGCGACAGATGCGTTGGCCTGGGTAATTATTACCATAGAGACAGATGGAACATATGAAGGACTCTGCAATGTCTGACTCTTCCCCTCATCGCGCCTTTGTGTGTGTGTGGGGGTGGGGTTGGGGTCGTGTGTGTGTGTGTTTGGGGTGGGGTGGGGGTCAGTCATGTGTGTGTGTGAGTGTGTTTGGGGTGAAGTGGGGGTTGAGTTGAGTGTGTAAGACTGTTGAAGCGATGCAGCTCTGAGGTGAAGCCATGCATGATCATCTGATTGTGAGGCACTGCCAGGCCCAGCCATTAGACTATTAGACCAACAGACCATTAGATCAGTGCTGCCAATTCAGCTCAAATGAATCACCACAACACTCTCCTCCTCCTCCAATCGCAACACAAACTCTCGTTTCAAATATATTTACAGAATTTACAAGCCTCCAATAATTACTGCAGTGTAAGATTTCAGCCACAAAGTGAAATTGTACTTGTAAAAAGTCAGCTCGGTACTCCTTAAAATATCAACTTGGTATTCCTCAAAGACTCAACTCGGTATTCCTTAAAGAGTCAACTTGGTTTTCCTTAAATAGTCGGCTCGGTATTCCTTAAAGCCCAAGAGCTCCTGGCAGGATTCAGTGGGAAGGGAAGCGTTTGCAGATGCTAAATCTAGCGGATGATGAATGCAACTTTCCCACCAATGGATCATTTGGAGCCTCCGCCTGCCACACCGTCCCGCCTGGCAACAGTCGCCTAACAGATGGGCACAGTCGCCCAATCCGGCAAGCCCTGCCATCCTGACCACAGTTTCCAAACAACCCGTCATCACTGCAGTATAAAAAGCTTGCAGTTGAGTCTGGGAAGAGAATTCCTGTGGATTACAGTGTAGCAGGTTGGAGTCTTGGAGCAACAGAAGCCAAAGCAATCCAAGCTCACGTGGTTCTAAGGGCCAGGGTGCACCCTGTTGAAATGAGCTCTCAGCTGTTTCACACTTTCACAGAATTGTTCTGAGGAAACTCATGTGCTGTGTGGGCTGTGTATGGCCTGGAGTTCATATCATTTGAAAGATTCATTTGGGCATCACACACACACACACACACACACACACACATACACACACACACACACGTCAACACACACACACACACACACACACACACACACACACACACACACACACACACACACACACACACACACACACACACACACACACACATGCTGCATTTATTCAGAGACACACTTAGCTGTCATGAATATTTAATCCAGTCGGATGTTTTGAGCTGGTGGTTTTAAATGCATTGTGTGGCACTGGCTGAGTGTGTGGGACACCACTGGGCTTTGGGGAGCAGGCGATCTTGGAGAGAGTCACTGGGTCTCTCTTCAGGCACTCCAGATGAGATGAGTTACTTCAAGCACACATCACATCAGAGCTCTTGTGCTGCTGCCGCCACAGCTGCAAACTGGGCCTCCTGCAATGGACCTTAGAAACACACTCTCTCTCTCTCTCTGTGTGTGTGAGAGAGAAGGAGAGAGTAACCGTTTACTGAAATCCAGTGTACACTACACTGCCGACTGACTGAGTTGACTGACTGAGTTGACTGGAGATCTTGGCTTTGCAGCAGAGTTCAGCTGACTGGTGGGTGGGTGAGTTCAGCTGACTGGTGGGTGGGTGAGTTCAGCTGACTGGTGGGTGGGTGGGTACCACTGCACCGCATTCCTCTACACGGAGCATGGCACTTCAGGATAGTTTTCAGAATGGACGGCCAAACCCAGAGCCCAGTGCACCGAGGGAACCAGTGCTGGAGGTCCAGTGTGCGTTAGGCCAGTGTGCTGGGACAGGCCAGTGTGCTGGAGACATAGTGTGCTGGGACAGGCCAGTGTGCTGGAGATAGAGTGTGCTGGGACAGGCCAGTGTGCTGGAGATAGAGTGTGCTGGGACAGGCCAGTGTGCTGGAGATAGAGTGTGCTGGGACAGGCCAGTGTGCTGGAGATAGAGTGTGCTGGACAGGCCAGTGTGCAGGAGATAAAGTGTGCCTTGTGCTGTGCGTGGGAACCTCCAGTGAGAGTGAGAGAGAGAGACCTACAGGAGACGAGGAGGAGAGGGAGGAGCCTAGCGCCCTTACTAAGCCTCATCAGTTCTCTATGACTCGCCACATGCTGTCTAGATATCAGCTAAAGCATCAGGGCCAGATCAGGGCCAGATCAGCAGATATCAGATACTTCACAAAGTCCTGCAGTAGCAGATATTCGCCAGAAAACTCTCACATTAAGGGAATACACACACACACACACACACACACACACACACACACACACACACACACACACACACACACACACACACACACACACACACACATGTTGTATGGGTGCCCTCACATTGTTTGGCTTTGAGGTTCGGCGATGACTGTTTGGTTTTACAAGAACTGTCAGAGCCCATCCTATCTTTCCCGTCACTATCTTCACTATCCTCTCAATGTAAAGATGTACGTATACATGTGCTATAGACAATGTAGATGTGACCACAGCCCTGGACAATGGAGGTGTGACCACAGCCCAGGACAATGGAGGTGTGACCACAGCCCAGGACAATGAGGGTGTGAGGGATGAAATGCTGCGGCATGTGCCTGCTTCAGACTCACAACTGTGTGATTTCTGTAATCAGGAGGAGGATTTAGACTTGGCTTGGACAGCTGGACACATTCAAAATACTACAGAGATTGAAACTCCTCTGAGCTAGAGAGTGTGTGTTGGTGTGTGTGTGAGCGATTGAAACTCATGTGTGAGAGATTGAAACTTGTGTGAGAGTGTGTGTGTGTGTGTGTGCGTGTGTGTGTGTGTGTGAGAGCCGGCTTTGCTTTTGGTTCCTCATGGGGTCCTCATTAGTTGCACTCTTTGATTAAAACTGCAAGCACGTTAGAGCATGTTGAGCTTCAGCTGTGACAGAGGTTTGCAATTACAGGACTGTTGGGGTGTAGTGAGGGTCAATGAAAGTTCTCCTCTTCTTTAGTATAGTTCTCCTCTTTAATATAGTTCTCCTCTTATAGTTCTCCTCTACTTTAATATAGTTCTCCTCTTCTTTCTTTAATATAGTTCTCTTCTTTTTATCTAGTTCTCCTCTTCTTTCTTTAATATAGTTCTCCTCTTCTTTAATATAGTTCTCCTCTACTTTAATATAGTTCTCCTCTACTTTAATATAGTTCTCCTCTTATTTAATATAGTTCTCCTCTACTTTAATATAGTTCTCCTCTTCTTAAATATAGTTCTCCTCCTCTTTAATATAGTTCTCTTCTTCTTTAATATAGTTCTGGGTAATGACGGGATGTGGGTGAAGGCCCTACTGAAGCAGACACACTATCCTATCTTTAAAGGAACACACCGACTTCTTGGGACTTGGGGACTTATTCACCGTATTTCAGGCAGGAATACTCAGAGACATAACTGAAGTTAACAAAGATTTTAATCGGGAAAGAAATTAGCAACAATGAGAGTCTTTGGCGTAGGCCCCGTCCTAGGTCCAGGTCACTGAGCGTGCAGACCCTGGCAAATCCTACCGGAACGAGAGGCAGGGGCGAAGCCTACCCCCTGGACAACTGGACGAGGACCAACCTGGTGGTGATTAGGGAGGGAGGGTGGGAACATCAATAATCGGCACCTGAAGGCAACAGGGCAGGTGCCTGAGCTGAGTCACTAATGAAGCCAATGTAGCCTGGTGATTGGTCGGGGGTAATGAATGAATGACGTAGTATTAAGTATACCTGGCAGAACCACGCTGCAGCTACGCAAGCGCTACATTACCCCGAGGTAGAGAAGTCCATACAAACCATTCTCATCTCCGTACGTGTAGTTACTTGTAGGAGTGGGCAGTGTAACGGTATCATGTATATATTTGAAAAACCTTTTTTTCAGCTATAAAATAGTAATTTGTATTTTACTGAGTTGAAGAAAATGGCTTCAGAAATACGGTGAATAGGCTTCAGTCCCAAAAAGTGGGCATGTTCCTTTAAAGGGATATTCCGCCATTTTTGGAAATACGCTCATTTTCCACCTTCCCTCGAGCAAAACAATCGATATTTACCTTGTTCCCGTTCATCCAGCCATTCTGTGAGTCTGGCGATACAACTTTTAGCTTCAGCCTAGCATAGATCATTGAATCGGATTAGACCATTAGCTTCTCGCCTGCTAGCTTCATGTTTAAAAGTGACTAATATTTCTGGTAATTTTCCCATTTAAAACGTGTGTCCTCTCAAGTTAGAAAGTGCAATAAGACCAACTGAAAATGAACCCTGCCGTTTTTCTAGGCTGATTTGACATGGAACTACATTCTCATCTGGCGTAATAATCAAGGCAACTTGCAGCTACTGGCACTACTACTGCTTGATGTCTATGGGGACTATTTTCAGATGCTGCGTACGATATCACTGCGCCTATGGTACGTTTGCAAGTTGCCTTGATTATTACGCCAGATGAGAGTGTAGTTCCATGTCGAATCAGCCTAGAAAAACGCCAGGTTTCATTTTCAGTTGGTCTTATTGCACTTTCTAACTTGAGAGGAGACGCGTTTTAAATGGGAAAATTATCAGAAATCTTAGTCACTTTTAAACATGAAGCTAGCAGGCGAGAAGCTAATGGTCTAATCCGATTCAGTGATCTATGCTAGGCTGAAGCTAAAAGTTGTATCGCCAGACTCACAGAATGGCTGGATGAACGGGAACAAGGTAAATATCGATTGTTTTGCTCGAGGGGAGGTGGAAAATGAGCGTATTTCCAAAAATGGCGGAATATCCCTTTAAGAGTAGACTACAGGGTGCATGGATGCAGTTTTTATAGGTGAGCGAAAAACTTGCCAAAAGAAAGTTGACGAGATAATCTCCTCAACAATAGCATTAAATGGGCCACACACACACACACACGCGCACACGCGCACAGCGCACACGCACACACACACACATTTATATATGCCAGGGCACTAGATACAAACAGATTAAAAGCAGGGCGGGAGGTTCCGTGGGCGCTCTGATCACATCTGTTAGAGGAGATTGGCGAGGCCAAACGGGGTGTGTGTGATTGCGTGCTCTCCTCCTCCTCCTCCTCCTCCTCCTCTACGTTTGGACCATTTATTTGTTTGGACCTCTGGCAGGCTGTGCACAAAAACATTTACGTTTGTTTGGAGACAGCTCTCTCTGATTCCATAGCTAACCACTGGATCCATTAAACAAATGAAAATGAATTTGAGGTTTAGACAGCGTATGAGTTGTATGTAGACAGGACAGCATATCATGTGTGTGTGTAGACAGGACAGCGTATGAGTTGTGTGTGTGTAGACAGGACAGCATATGAGTTGTGTGTGTGTAGACAGGACAGCATATCATGTGTGTGTGTAGACAGGACAGCATATGAGTTGTGTGTGTGTAGACAGGACAGCATATGAGTTGTGTGTGCATGCGTGCGGGCGTGCGTGCGTGCATGTGTGTGTGTGAGAGTCTGCCCTGAAAGACGCAGAGGTCCCCTGGCCAACACTGAGCATGCTCATATGTTTCCTAGGAAACACACGCTACAATACTGGAGTATCCAAAGGGTTCAACCTATCATCTGTTCCCTAGGAGACGCTAGACTCGACCTATCATCTGTTCCCTAGGAGACGCACGCTAGACTCGACCTATCATCTGTTCCCTAGGAGACGCTAGACTCGACCTATCATCTGTCAGCGTTTCAACTGGAGCTGCCCCTATGAGCATGTGTGTGAGACAGAGAGACATTTTATCTTGAAATGTGAGGATCTGAGAGACTAAAACTAATTTGTGTCACACACACACACACACACACACACACACACACACACGTACACACACACACACACACACACTCTTGTTCCGTACTGCAGTTAATTCTAGATCTATTATGTGCACCCCACACTGATGTTCCTCCCTCCTGTGCATGTTAGTTTTGGTTTTCCTTTGATGGCCTTGTATGTTGTGCTGTATGTAGCGATAGCTCTTATGGTCTTGTGTTCCTGTATGTTGTGCTGTATGTAGCAACAGCTCTTATGGTCTTGTGTTCCTGTATGTTGTGCTGTATGTAGCAATAGCTCTTGTGTTCTTGTATGTTGTGCTGTATGTAGCATTAGCTCTTGTGGTCTTGTGTTCTTATATGTTGTGCTGTATGTAGCATTAGCTCTTATGGTCTTGTGTTCTTATATGTTGTGCTGTATGTAGCAACAGCTCTTATGGTCTTGTGTTCCTGTATGTTGTGCTGTAGCGATAGCTCTTATGGTCTTGTGTTCCTGTATGTTGTGTTGTATGTAACAACAGCTCTTGTGTTCCTGAATGTTGTGCTGTATGTAGCAATAGCTCTTGTGTTCCTGTATGTTGTGCTGTATGTAGCATTAGCTTTTATGGTCTTGTGTTCCTGTATGTTGTGCTGTATGTAGCAACAGCTCTTGTGTTCTTGTGTTCCTGTAGCCTATGTTGTGCTGTATGTAGCAACAGCTCTTATGGTCTTGTGTTCCTGTATATTGTGCTGTATGTAGCATTAGCTTTTATGGTCTTGTGTTCCTGTATGTTGTGCTGTATGTAGCAACAGCTCTTGTGTTCCTGTATGTTGTGCTGTATGTAGCAATAGCTCTTGTGTTCCTGTATGTTGTGCTGTATGTAGCAATAGCTCTTATGGTCTTGTGTTCCTGTATGTTGTGCTGTATGTAGCAATAGCTCTTATGGTCTTGTGTTCCTGTATGTTGTGTTGTATGTAGCAATAGCTCTTATGGTCTTGTGTTCCTGTATGTTGTGCTGTATGTAGCAAGAGCTCTTGTGTTCCTGTATGTTGTGCTGTATGTAGCAATAGCTCTTATGGTCTTGTGTTCCTGTATGTTGTGCTGTATGTAGCAATAGCTTTGGCAACACCCATACAGTCATGCTAATAAAGCAACATGGAATTTGAATTTGAAAGGGAGAGAAAGAGAGAGAAAAGAAAGACTGAGAGAAAAGAGAGGAGGAATAGTGGAATATGCCAGGAAGACAAATGCTGCTCTTAACGCCTCTAAACAGCCACCACTGACCCAACTTGACCCCATGGCAACCACTGACCTCTCTCGGACTCATCCTCCTCTCCTCTCCTCTCTCTCTCTCTCTCTCTCTTGGACTCATCCTCCTCTCCTCTCCTCCACTCTCTCTCTCTCTCTCTTGGACTCATCCTCCTTTCTCTCTCTCTCTCTCTTGGACTCATCCTCCTCTCCTCTCCTCCACTCTCTCTCTCTCTCTCTCTCTTGGACTCATCCTCCTCTCCTCTCCTCCACTCTCTCTCTCTCTCTCTCAGACTCATCCTCCTCTCTCTCTCTCTCTCTCTTGGACTCATCCTCCTCTCTCTCTCTCTCTCTTGGACTCATCCTCCTCTCCTCTCCTCCACTCTCTCTCTCTCTCTCTCTTGGACTCATCCTCCTCTCTCTCTCTCTCTCTTGGACTCATCCTCCTCTCCTCTCCTCCACTCTCTCTCTCTCTCTCTCTTGGACTCATCCTCCTCTCTCTCTCTCTCTCTCTCTCTCTCTCTCTCTCTTGGACTCATCCTCCTCTCTCTCTCTCTCTCTCTTGGACTCATCCTCCACTCTCTCTCTCTCTCTCAGACTCATCCTTCTCTCCCTCTCTCCCCCTCTCTCTCCAGACTGAAAGATGATGTTTTGGGGAGGGTGCTGTGTGTGTGTGTGGTGTGTACGGTGTGTACGGTGTGTGTGGTGTTTAGGGGAGGATGCCTTGTTTGTGGTGTGTGTTGTGTTTTGGGGAGGGTGCCGTGTGTGTGTGTGTGTGTGTGGTGTGTGTGTGTGGTGTGTGGTGTGTGTGGTGTTTTGGGGAAGGTGCCGTGTGTGTGTATGGTGTGTGTCTTTTGTCTCTGAGGCGACTGCTGCCCTCGTGTCAGCTTGTGTTGTTGGTCAGGACTAAGCCTGTGTGTGTGTGTGTGTGTGTGTGTGTGTGTGTGCGTGTGTGTGTGTGTCTGTATGTGTGTGTGTGTGTGTGTGTGTGTGTGTGTGTGCTGCACGCCACTCTTCAAACTCCACTAATCCACAGGAATTAGCAGCTTTTGATGGAGAGCTCTCTGTTCTCTCTGTTTCACTCACACCGAGAAGAACAGCTCCACAGTCCACCTAGAGCCCCCCCACAGCCTACACACACACACACACACACACACACACACACACACACACACATAAAGCCATCTCAGCATGGGACACACACACACACACACACACACACACACACACACACACACACACACACACACACCCACACACTCAGCGGCTGCAGCCTCACAATAGAGGGGGGAGAGGCCAAAGCATTATTAATCGGGAGACTGAAAAAGACACACACACACACACACACACACACACACACACACACACACACGCACACACACACACACACACAAACACACACACACGCACACACTTAACAAAGTCATTTGTTCAACTAAACCAAAGAAAGCCAAATTACCTCCTGCAAGGGTCACAGCAAGCAATACAGAAGCACTATTAACTGTGTAGTGTCCATCAGTACTAGAGAAGCACTATTAACTGTGTAGTGTCCATCAGATCAGTACTAGAGAAGCACTATTAACTGTGTAGTGTCCAGCAGATCCGTACTAGAGAAGCACTATTAACTGTGTAGTGTCCATCAGATCAGTACTAGAGAAGCACTATTAACTGTGTAGTGTCCATCAGATCAGTACTAGAGAAGCACTATTAACTGTGTAGTGTCCATCAGTACTAGAGAAGCACTATTAACTGTGTAGTGTCCATCAGTGCTAGAGAAGCACTATTAACTGTGTAGTGTCCATCAGTACTAGAGAAGCACTATTAACTGTGTAGTGTCCATCAGATCAGTACTAGAGAAGCACTATTAACTGTGTAGTGTCCATCAGTACTAGAGAAGCACTATTAACTGTGTAGTGTCCATCAGTACTAGAGAAGCACTATTAACTGTGTAGTGTCCATCAGATCAGTACTAGAGAAGCACTATTAACTGTGTAGTGTCCATCAGTACTAGAGAAGCACTATTAACTGTGTAGTGTCCAGCAGATCCGTACTAGAGAAGCACTATTAACTGTGTAGTGTCCATCAGATCAGTACTAGAGAAGCACTATTAACTGTGTAGTGTCCATCAGATCAGTACTAGAGAAGCACTATTAACTGTGTAGTGCCCATCAGTACTAGAGAAGCACTATCAACTGTGTAGTGTCCATCAGTGCTAGAGAAGCACTATTAACTGTGTAGTGTCCATCAGTACTAGAGAAGCACTATTAACTGTGTAGTGTCCATCAGATCAGTACTAGAGAAGCACTATTAACTGTGTAGTGTCCATCAGTACTACAGAAGCACTATTAACTGTGTAGTGTCCATCAGTACTAGAGAAGCACTATTAACTGTGTAGTGTCCATCAGATCAGTACTAGAGAAGCACTATTAACTGTGTAGTGTCCATCAGCACTAGAGAAGCACTATTAACTGTGTAGTGTCCATCAGATCAGTACTAGAGAAGCACTATTAACTGTGTAGTGTCCATCAGATCAGTACTAGAGAAGCACTATTAACTGTGTAGTGTCCATCAGTACTAGAGAAGCACTATTAACTGTGTAGTGTCCATCAGGTCAGGCCTGTGCTGTAGCCATAGTGGTCATTACAGCTACACAGGAGGCCAGACTACAGCGACTCTGTGAGCCCAAACCAGTCAAATGAGCCCAGGATAATTAGCTTGTCCCAATCCCCCCTCACCCATACACACCAAAGACATAATCTGATGGGCACACTCAAGCACCTCCTAATCTTGTGATTCTCCTCCTAATCTCGTCATTTACCCGGCGGACAGCTCAAGATTTAACTGGCTTACTGTCGTGCTACCCTACAGCGTCACATGGTCCCAGGGTTTAACATTGGCTACCCTACAGCATCACATGGTCCCAGGGTTAACAATGGCACCCGTCACTAGCCAAATTTGAGTAAAAATCTGTATTGGTGAGTCAAATATAAAGTAATTTGCCACTGGCGGGTTGCAGACGTAAGATTGCTTCACTGTAAACGTCTATTAATAATTCATTAAACATTAAATGAAATAGCAGATATACTGTGGCTGCAATTTGTATTCAAAATGTTGTATTTGTATCTGACATCATTAGGCATGTCACAGGAACTCAGGAATGCAGTTTAAAGTGCATCCTACAATGAACTCAACATCACGATCAAAGACATGGCCGCCACACAGACGGAGATTAGTTCTACCTCTATCTTCATTAAGGACAGTGTTGTGGCCGCTAGAAGAATAGTTTGGTCGGTAACTTTTTCTGTTTACCCGCCATTGGCAGACATGCAGGAGGAGGAGGTGGAGGAGGAGGAGAAGCAAGAGGATGAGGAAGAGGAAGAAGAGAAAGAGGTGCAGGAGGAGCAGGGAACAGGAGTCTGAAGAGGATTAACCTCCTGACATAGCACACACACACACACACACACACACACACACACACAGAGGACATGCATAGAGGGAGCGCCCACCCTGTCCTTAGAGAGATCACATGAGGACACACGGAGAGACGGTCCACCTGCAGATGGACTAGCGGCTAGCGGCTAGCCCAGTGCTCAGTCTCTCGGTCCACCTGCAGATGGACTAGCGGCTAGCGGCTAGCCCAGTGCTCAGTCTCTCGGTCCACCTGCAGATGGACTAGCGGCTAGCCCAGTGCTCAGTCTCTTGGTCCACCTGCAGATGGACTAGCGGCACTAGCGGCTAGCCCAGTGCTCAGTCTCTCGGTCCACCTGCAGATGGACTAGCGGCTAGCCCAGTGCTCAGTCTCTCGGTCCACCTGCAGATGGACTAGCGGCTAGCCCAGTGCTCAGTCTCTTGGTCCACCTGCAGATGGACTAGCGGCACTAGCGGCTAGCCCAGTGCTCAGTCTCTCGGTCCACCTGCAGATGGACTAGCGGCTAGCCCAGCGCTCAGTCTCTCTCTCTCTCTCCCTGGACAACACTGCCCCTCCCTGGACAACACTGCCCCTCCCTGGACAATACTGCCCCTCAATACTGCCCCTCCCTGGACAATACTGCCCCTCCCTGCTCAGTGCAACAGTGTTAGATGAAGGTGCTGCTCCTCATCGGCATAAAGCTCTCATTAGAACTGAGCCAGTTAGAGAGAGAGAGAGAGAGACTGAGCACTGGGCTGATGGAGCAACTATGAAGTGCCTTAGAGAAGGAAGGATGGTAGAGAGAGAGAAGGAAGGATGGTAGAGTGAGAGAGGAGAGAAGGAAGGATGGTAGAGTGAGAGAGAAAGAAGGATGGTAGAGAGAGAGGAGGGAAGGAAGGATGGTAGAGAGAGAGAAAGAAGGATGGTAGAGTGAGAGGAGGGAAGGAAGGATGGTAGAGAGAGAGAAAGAAGGATGGTAGAGAGAGAGAGAAGGAAGGATGGTAGAGTGAGAGAGAAGGAAGGATGGTAGAGTGAGAGAGGAGAGAAGGATGGTAGAGTGAGAGAGGAGAGAAGGAATGATGGTAGAGTGAGAGAGGAGAGAAAGAAGGATGGTAGAGAGAGAGAGGAGAGAATGATGGTAGAGTGAGAGAGGAGAGAAGGAAGGATAGTAGAGTGAGAGAGGAGAGAAGGATGGTAGAGTGAGAGAGAAGGAAGGATGGTAGAGTGAGAGAGGAGAGAAGGAAGGATGGTAGAGTGAGAGAGGAGAGAAGGAAGGATGGTAGAGTGAGAGAGAAGGAAGGATGGTAGAGTGAGAGAGGAGAGAAGAAAGAGAACAGCAGAGGAAGCAGCGTTTCTCTGGGACTTCCACCGGCTGGTCATGATCTGAGTTCTGGTGCACGGAGTTAGGGGGTGGGGGGGGGCGGGTGGGACATCTCGCTCAGAGCTTTTGCCCCATTTCTGACTACCCTGCCATTACCTCAGATGCGCAGAGAAATGCTCCTTTTTCAGAAGTTATTCTTTCATATTTAAATGTGCATGGCTGTTGCACAACCTCCTCATGATTCAAACAGAGTGGACTACCTGCAGACTAAGAGCAGGCAGGCGTCTGGCCCAACACAACACAAGTCTGGCCCAACACAACACAAGTCTGGCCCAACACAACTCTGGCCCAACACAACACAAGACTGGCCCAACACAACACAAGTCTGGCCCAACACAACACAAGTCTGGCCCAACACAACACAAGACTGGCCCAACACAACACAAGACTGGCCCAACACAACACAAGTCTGGCCCAACACAATACTGGCCCAACACAAGTCTGGCCCAACACAACACAAGACTGGCCCAACACAACACAAGTCTGGCCCAACACAACACAAGTCTGGCCCAACACAACACAAGACTGGCCCAACACAAGACTGTGTTCACTGTGAGCTCCAACACAAGACTGTGTTCAGTGTGAGCTCCAACACAAGACTGTGTTCAGTGTGAGCTCCAACACAAGACTGTGTTCACTGTGAGCTCCAACACAAGACTGTGTTCACTGTGAGCTCCAACACAAGACTGTGTTCACAGTGAGCTCCAACACAAGACTGTGTTCACTGTGAGCTCCAACACAAGACTGTGT
The DNA here is from genome assembly GCF_963854185.1 of Sardina pilchardus. Lineage (NCBI taxonomy): Eukaryota > Metazoa > Chordata > Actinopteri > Clupeiformes > Clupeidae > Sardina > Sardina pilchardus. The sequence continues at coordinate 488,541 of NC_085016.1, forward strand.
TCACTGTGAGCTCCAACACAAGACTGTGTTCACAGTGAGCTCCAACACAAGACTGTGTTCACAGTGAGCTCCAACACAAGACTGTGTTCACAGTGAGCTCCAACACAAGACTGTGTTCAGTGTGAGCTCCAACACAAGACTGTGTTCACTGTGAGCTCCAACACAAGACTGTGTTCACAGTGAGCTCCAACATAAGACTGTGTTCACAGTGAGCTCCAACACAAGACTGTGTTCACTGTGAGCTCCAACACAAGACTGTGTTCACTGTGAGCTCCAACACAAGACTGTGTTCACAGTGAGCTCCAACATAAGACTGTGTTCACAGTGAGCTCCAACAAAAGACTGTGTTCACAGTGAGCGCGGTGGCTGTGTGCTCCAATAAAAGCATCCAAAATAATCTGAATGGGAGCGCGTGTGAACCTGGACTGGAGCCACTGCACATGCTCAGACCCACGACTCCCACTGCACACGCTCAGATCCACAGCTCCCACTGCACACGCTCAGACCCACGGCTCCCACTGCACACGCTCAGATCCACAGCTCCCACTGCACACGCTCAGACCCACGGCTCCCACTGCACATGCTCAGACCCACGGCTCCCACTGCACATGCTCAGACCCACGGCTCCCACTGCACACGCTCAGATCCACGGCTCCCACTGCACACGCTCAGACCCACGGCTCCCACTGCACACGCTCAGACCCACGGAAGAGCCCCGCCCCCTTGCTCCCAGCGCTCATAAGCTCCGCCCCCTTGCTCCCAGTGCTCATAAGCTCCGCCCCCTTGCTCCCAGCGCTCATAAGCCCCGCCCCCTGGTGGGTTTGGCAAACAGCAGATGGTGTCATCATCATCGATAAACATAATGACCTTAGAAGGGTCAGGGCTCTGGCATGCACAGCCATGAAACAGCCATATGGCTCACACACACACACACACACACACACACACACACAGAGAGCACCTACACACACACACACACACACACACACACACACACACACACACACACACACACAGCACCTACACACACACACACACACATATCACCTACACACACACATACAGTACAGCACCTACACAAGAAACCAGCAGCAGCTGACATAGTGGGACACACAGCAAATAGAATCGTCTGCAGGGGATAGGATGAGAGAGAGAGAAAGAGAGAGAGAACGAGAGAGGGAGAAAGAGAGAGAGAGAGGGAGAGAGAGAGAGGAGAGAGAGAGCAAGAGAGAGAATGTAAGAGAGAGAGGAAAGAGAGAGGGAGAGAGAGAGAGAAAGGAAAGAGAGAGAGAGAGAGAGAATGAAAGAGAGAGAGAGAGAGAGAGAGTCCCCTGGAAATGGCAAGGCAGTTAATTGCTGCTGTGTATGACTGTAATTATGCAATTGGGTAAGAATAGTAGACTGTATGCACAGTCTGTGGTAAGAATAGTTTCCTTCAATTATTTGGGCACAGACTGGATGAAAAGGAGTGTGTGACAAGTGCAAAACCAGCTGTTTAGCTGTAGGACTGATCTATTAGTAATTAGAGCAATAATGAACACAGTTTGGCACAGCTGAATTATTATCCAGCAACAACACAAAGTGGTAACATTTCACACCACTGCTGCCATTCCTCTCCTCCTTCTCTCCGCCTCTCCTCCTCCCCCTCCTTCTTTCCCTCGTCTCCTCCTCCACACACACACACACACACATACACTCCTCCTCCTCCCCCTCCTTTTTTCCCTCTTCTCCTCCTCCACACACACACACACACACACACATACACTCCTCCTCCTCCCCCTCCTTCTTTCCCTCTTCTCCTCCTCCACACACACACACACACACACACACACACACATACACACACACACACACTCTCTCTCTCTCCTCCTCCTTCTCTCCCTCTCCAACTCCTCTACCACTCTTATAATGTTACTGTCACTGTGCTGCACAAACCTGTCAAACCATACTGCACATATCTATACTGTCCACACTGCATATCTATACTGTTCATACTGCACATATCTATACTGTACTGCACATATCTATACTGTCCGTACTGCACATATCTATACTGTCCATACTGCATATCTATACTGTTCATACTGCACATATCTATACTGTCCATACTGCACATCTATACTGCACATATCTATACTGTCCGTACTGCACATATCTATACTGTCCATACTGCATATCTATACTGTTCATACTGCACATATCTATACTGTCTATACTGCACATATCTGTACTGTCCATACTGCACATATCTGTACTGTTCATACTGCACATATCTATACTGTCTATACTGCACATATCTATACTGTCCATACTGCACATATCTATACTGTCCATAGTATTTTCCTTAACTTCTTAGTTTTTTGAACATTCATGTTATTTAATGAAAACATGTATCCTTGAACTATGCGTGACTAAAACCGAATGAAACCTAATTATGTTCACTTACTTACCCCTGTAATATCAATATGAAGTATTCAAATTACTGAATATTTTGAGTTATTATGCAGATCCTAAAATGCTATAAATTGTTAACAAAATATATAAAGTGTATAAATTCAAATATGAAATAGCAACAAGACAAGCCATTTTCTGTGTGTGGAGGGTTGAGCAGAGACTAGGATTGCCACTGCTCTGAATGATCTGTATCCCGCTTAAAGCAATAAAGTTTTGCCCATATTTGTGTAATGTAATAGACACAATCACACTTTTTAAAAACTATTTCAGCTTGTGTAGGCCTATCAGTGCTTTCTTAACATATTAAACACAATACCGCGATAATACCGAACACCGTGATCATTTTGGTCACTATAACCGTGGGGTTAAAATTTCATACATCTTGCCAGTAAAATGTATGCAACGGTTGAATATACTGTATATTGGCTGGTAAAAATGTTGAGTGGCTGGTAGATTTTAAAATCTACCTGCCACTGTGGCAGGTGGACAAAAAAGTTCATTTCCATCCCTGGTGCACGCGTATATATGTGTGTGTATGCGTGTGTGTGCGTGTGTGTGTGGGGGGAGGCTGCTCTGTCCAGACACTGCCGTGAGTGTGTGATTGCGTGGTTTCACGGGCATCTTGTAAGGTGCTTAAGGGCCAATCTGTCTCCACACGGGAGATCTTTACGTATTTCCCATCCCTCTAGCACACTATTGGATTTAGAGCTGATCTGCTCACACACACTGATTTACTATGTATGCTACTGCCCAGACCTGGAGGAGAGCCAAGTCAGCTGAGCTGTACAAACATACATATTTTCAAACATACATAGTGAGAAATCCGCAGTCTTGTGCCTTTGATCTTAATCAGGGCTAAAGAGACAAGGATGATTCGCATTAAGAACTTCCAAGAAACCATCTCATCTGCTTTATATAATCCCCTTCAAAAAAAAGCTCCTTTAAGCTTAGCAAAGACGCTGTTTGAGTTTCCCCCATCGTTGGCATATCCACTCTTGTAGTTGTTTCCTCTCAGTGCAGCAGTGGAAAGCCAAGGAGCGCCGATATTGAGCTAACTTGGGCGGCTATGGCTGCCAACACCGGCTGTTCCCAGCGCAGCATCTTGCAGTTGTGACACTGTTACCATAGCAGTGGGCTTAGCCAATCGTCCGTCGGCAGCAGCGCAGATGGACGTGGCTCACTTCCTGTAATCGCTAATGCACTTTCAGCTGAAGGGTTCACTTCCTGTAATCGCTAATGCACTTTCAGCTGAAGGGTTCACTCAGTTGGGTTTGGAGACATGCCTCTGGACATGGGGCCAGCCACTGCTCATCCAAACATCACACACTCAAGTCCAGCGCCTACCGTACATGCAGGCCTTTGGGTAAAGCCACACCACTGAACCAGTATATCTGGTTGGAAAAGAAATTATGGGGCAATTCCACAGAAAATACATTTTTTTGTCATGTCTGTAATGCCAATAAAATGTGATGGTCTGGTATGATGTGACTGATAACATGACATTTGAGCACTTGCTATTTTTGGCTGACGAATGTACATGAGCAAAATGAGCTCTAGCTCTCGCTCAGAGTGAGGGTTGGTGCTCAAAGGAGCGCTCTGTTGGATCTGGATGTCCTGTTAGTAGCACATGAAGCTGCTGCTTTGTGAATGGATCTGGATGTCCTGTTAGGTAGCACATGAAGGTGCTGCTTTGTGAATGGATCTGGATGTCCTGTTAGGTAGCACATGAAGGTGCTGCTTTGTGAATGGATCTGGATGTCCTGTTAGGTAGCACATGAAGCTGCTGGTTTGTGAATGGATCTGGATGTCCTGTTACATGAAGCTGCTGGTTTGTGAATGGATCTGGATGTCCTGTTAGGTAGCACATGAAGCTGCTGGAGCGGATGGCTGTATGTGACAGATGGAGGCTGAGGGTAATTGCGTAATACAGACTCCTTGCTTTGGCTTGATTTCCATCCCTCTTAACAGCATGTGTTTGGCATTAAGACCTCAAATTAGATGTGGAAGTGAAGGGGAAAACAAGCCCAAACTATTTTGGGAACATGACATTATTTATGACTCCTTGATCCAAACCTTAGAATCATACATTTGATCAATAGGAAATGAAAGGTGGCCTGGGTCTTGCCTAACTCAGTTTGTCATACACAAACAACCCAGAGGAAAACAAATTGCTGCCAAACTGAATCAATGGTAAACACCTAATGACTCCCATTGAAGACATCAGCGGTGAAATGCTTCTCAGAAGAGCTTCATTCATCACTTGTGAAGATCCAGCTAACGCTGGAATCACAGCCACATCTCCCCAGTCCTCTCTTGGCCTCTGAAGAGGAAGAGTCACAGCCACACCTCCCCAGTCCTCTCTTGCCCTCTGAAGAGGAAGAGTTACAGCCACACCTCCCCAGTCCTCTCTCGCCCTCTGAGGAAGAGTTACAGCTCCATCCTGTACTGTGACACCAGACCTCACAGCCACACCTCCCCAGTCCTCTCTTGCCCTCTGAGGAAGAGTTACAGCTCCATCCTGTACTGTGACACCAGACCTCACAGCCACACCTCCCCAGTCCTCTCTTGCCCTCTGAAGAGGAAGAGTTACAGCCACACCTCCCCAGTCCTCTCTCGCCCTCTGAGGAGGAGTAACAGCAACACCTCCCCAGTCCTCCCTTGCCCTCTGAAGAGGAAGAGTTACAGCCACACCTCCCCAGTCCTCTCTCGCCCTCTGAGGAGGAGTAACAGCAACACCTCCCCAGTCCTCCCTTGCCCTCTGAAGAGGAAGAGTTACAGCCACACCTCCCCAGTCCTCTCTCGCCCTCTGAGGAGGAGTAACAGCAACACCTCCCCAGTCCTCCCTTGCCCTCTGAAGAGGAAGAGTTACAGCCACACCTCCCCAGTCCTCTCTCGCCCTCTGAGGAGGAGTAACAGCAACACCTCCCCAGTCCTCCCTTGCCCTCTGAGGAGGAGTAACAGCTCCATCCTATATTGTGACACCAGACCTCACAGCCACACCTCCCCAGTGCTCTCTTGCCCTCTGAGGAAGAGGTAACAGCTCTATCCTGTACTGCGACACCACACCTCCTCCTGGCATTGACAGCTCTGATTCTTGCCTACTGTGTGATGCTGTTTGATACTGAAGCATGATCTGTTGTGTGACTCACAATATATTAGCACATAAAGAAAGTAAAGCTATTCTGTCATCCTAACGACAAAAATGGCTTGCAAACACACTGGTTGGCCTACTGGTTAGGGCTTCGGGCTGGTAACCAAAGGGTTCCATGTTTGTTCCCCGACCAGTAGTAAAAATGTGGGTGGGGGGAGTGGTTGAGCACTGCTGTCCCATACCCACATCCATGGCTCAAGTGCCCCTGAGCAAGGCACCTAACCCCTCACACACACACACACACACACACACACACACATACTTGAGCAAGGCACCTAACCCCTCACACACACACACACACACACACACACACTTGAGCAAGGCACCTAACCCCTCACACACACATACACACACACACACTTGAGCAAGGCACCTAACCCCTCACACACACACACACACACATGCTTGAGCAAGGCACCTAACCCCTCACACACACACACACACACACACACTTGAGCAAGGCACCTAACCCCTCACACACACACACACACACACACACACACTTGAGCAAGGCACTTAACCCCTCACACACACACACACACACACACACACACACACACTTGAGCAAGGCACCTAACCCCTCACACACACACACACTTGAGCAAGGCACCTAACCCCTCACACACACATACACACACACACACACTTGAGCAAGGCACCTAACCCCTCACACACACACACACATGCTTGAGCAAGGCACCTAACCCCTCACACACACACACACACACACACTTGAGCAAGGCACCTAACCCCTCACACACACATACATACACACACACACACACACACACACTTGAGCAAGGCACCTAACCCCTCACACACACACACACACACACACACACTTGAGCAAGGCACCTAACCCCTCACACACACACACACACACACACACACACACACACACTTGAGCAAGGCACCTAACCCCTCACTGCTCCCCGAGCGCTGCTGTAGCAAGGCAGCTCACTGCTCTGGCTTAGTGTGCCTGACCTCACTGTGATCACTCATTTACGGCTGGGATAAATGCAGAGACCATTCTTTGTATACGCAAGAAGAGTTGGCCAAGAAGGCTGTGAAGTCCAATATCTCAGTCCTATATCTCAGTCCTATATCAATATATATATATGTGTATAATATCTCTGCAGATCATGCGTCTGCTGTGCAGCACTGTGAAAATAGACAGATAGAGAGAGACAGAGGGAGGACAGGAGAATAGATAGAGAGAGAGGGAGGAGGGGAGAGATTGCACACAAGTTCCATGAATGGAAACAAATTCATCTCAGCAGCTCTGCACCTCTACCACTGTAATCCAACACAGCTCTCGTGTGTGTGTGTGTGTTTGTGTGTGTGCTCTAATCCAACACAGCTCTCGTATGTGTGTGTGTGTGTGTGTGTGTGTGCTCTGATCCTACACAGCTCTCGTGTGTGTGTATGTGTGTGTGTGCTCTGATCCAACACAGCTCTCGTGTGTGTGTGTGTGTATGTGTGCTCTGATCCAACACAGCTCTTGTGTGTGTGTGTGTGTGTGTGTGCTCTGATCTAACACAGCTCTTGTGTGATCCAACACAGCTCTCCTGTGGCCCCAGGCAAAGGCACGTCCCTGTGTGTGTGTGTGTGTGTGTGTGTGTGTGTGTGTGTGTGTGTGTGTGTGTGCTCTGTTCCAACACAGCTCTTGTGTGCCCAAAGGCGTTGAAGACGCTGGACTTCATTTCCATAATCACATTGCAGGGCCCTGTTTTATTGCCCTGTTTGATTTGTGCTTCTCCTTTGCATTTGCAAGACAGCAACTGCATCAGCTGAGATGTGCTGGAACAGAGCACACACACACACACACACACACACACACACACACACACACCAGTGCATCAGCTGAGATGTGCTGGAACAGAGCACACACACACACACACACACACACACACACACACACACACACACCAGTGCTTCAGCTGAGATGTGCTGGAACAGAGCACACACACACACACACACACACACACACACACACACACACACACACACCAGTGCTTCAGCTGAGATGTGCTGCCTGTGCCACACCAGTGCTTCAATTGGGGGAAATAGCTTTTTTTAGCTTCTTAATTCCAATACATGTTCCACAGGGCACACGTTTGGGTGGTGTTTGTTAGGGGTCGTGAGGGTGGTGTTCACGTGAGGGTGGTGTTTGTTGAGGGTCTGGGAGCACACGTTTGGGTGGTGTTTGTTAGGGGTCGTGAGGGTGGTGTTTGTTGAGGGTCTGGGAGCACACGTTTGGGTGGTGTTTGTTAGGGGTCGTGAGGGTGGTGTTTGTTGAGGGTCTGGGAGCACACGTTTGGGTGGTGTTTGTTAGGGGTCGTGAGGGTGGTGTTTGTTGAGGGTCTGAGAGCACACGTTTGGGTGGTGTTTGTTAGGGGTCGTGAGGGTGGTGTTTGTTGAGGGTCTGGGAGCACACGTTTGGGTGGTGTTTGTTAGGGGTCGTGAGGGTGGTGTTTGTTGAGGGTCTGAGAGCACACGTTTGGGTGGTGTTTGTTAGGGGTCGTGAGGGTGGTGTTTGTTGAGGGTAATGGGGGTGGTCTTCACGTGAGGGTTGTGTTTGTTGAGGGTCGTGAGGGTGGTGTTTGTTAGGGTGGTGTTCCTACTAGTATTCCTACCTTTACATGATACAAAACAGAAATGTGGGTTTCCGTGATTGTTTCTGTGTGAAAGCTCCAGCAGAGAGTATGACAAAGAAGACCACCATTCCAGCCTTCCCATCTGGGATCAGTGGATGACCTCCTGTCCATGATTTAAGAGTGTTTACCTTTTTACCTCAACAGTCTGATGGTGCTGATAGGAGGTCGAGGATTCAGAGGTGCACTCAAACGGGGCAAAGAGTGGGGAATGTTCGTGGTGAATTATGTTTTCTTTGAACAGTTCAATTTGAATGATTTGGTGCCAACATTCCATTCTAACAGTAATTGCATTGTTACCTTCATAAAACTCACATTGCGTTCCACTGTATGTTCGAGAAGAACTATCTCCGCAGATTGTTCGATTCTTTGCAAATGTTTGTGAATTTGAATGCACCTCAGGTGTAGGTGGCTCAGGTGTAGGTGGCTCAGGTGGACCGAGCCGTTCTCCACAGGTGAGACCCCCACAGGTGAGACCCGCATGAAGGCTGGCGCGAGGTCCTAAACATGCCACTCACGTCACAACAGAAGAGGCATGCCTTTGTTCTGCTGGAGGGAAGTGATCTGGGAGAGAATTCCTTTCTCATCTCAAAGAATTACTGGAAAGCCCATCTGTCCCCATGCATGATTGCACCATCCGCTTTTGGGACCAAACACATTTTCCATGAAATCCACTTGAGCAAACACAAGATTGTGAGTTCCACAAAGTGGCATGTTGGGTGTCTGGGGGCTGAAGGTGGTTGTGAGGAACAGGGGAGAGGGCTCTAGGCTGTTCATAATTCATCAGCGCCATCTTTATTTCACTCCCACACCGCAACTAAAAGCACTTTATGCAGAATGAGAAATTACAAAGTCCCACTTCTGAGGTGGAATGTTGCGCGTTAGTATTTTAGTATTCCTTGTGAATCCAAATCCTATGGAGGGGACAACTATCTGAACTGTATTTAAAAATATCAATCAGTGTGATTCATTTCAAACACTAGATGTCCTTCAATTCAGTCCTGATACAGAATGAATGCTGATCATACTCAGAGAAGACAGTATTCAATTCCAAGTATGATGACATTTTAGTGAATCTCCATGATCAGAATCTGCATAAAAACATGCATTTTCATAGAATTATTTATTTTATTATTTTTTTTTGTTTTTAGTCTGAGGTCACTCAATAGATGGATCTATGCTGGACTATGAACTGGCCGTTCACAGCGGACTACAATGCAAAAGGTGAAGAAGCAGGACGGCAGGACGAACAGTCTAGACTTTGTCACATAGACCACCGGCGACTGCTTGAAATCTCAGCACAACAATGAGTGCTCCAGAGCAACCCTGTGCAGACAGACACGCCTGAACACGCCCAACCCTGTGCAGACAGACAGGCCTGAACACGCCCAGGCAGCAGAGGACAACCCTCCACTAAACACACGGTTCCTGCTCATCACACACACACACACACACACACAGCAGAACACACACTCACACTCAACACAGAGACACACACACACACACACACACAGAGCACACACTCACACTCAACACAGAGACACACATACACACAGAACACACACTCACACTCAACACAGAGACACACACAGAACCCACACAGAACAAACACTCATGCTCAACACAGAGACACACACACACAGAGCACATACTCACACTCAACACAGACACACACACACACACACACACAGAGCACACACTCACACTCAACACAGAGACACACATACACACAGAACACACACTCACACTCAACACAGAGACACACACAGAACAAACACTCATGCTCAATACAGAGACACACGCACACAGAACACACACTCAACACAGAGACACACACATACAGAGCACACACTCACGCCCAACACAGAGACACACACACACACACACACACACAGAACACACACTCACGCCCAACACAGAGACACACACACACACACACAGAACACACATTCACATTCAACACAGAGACACACACACACACACACAGAACACACATTCACATTCAACACAGAGACACACACACACACAGAACACACACTCAAACTCAACACAGAGACACACACACACACACACACACACACACAACACACACTCAACACAGAGACACACACACTCACACACACACACACAGAACACACACTCAACACAGAGAGACACACACACTCACACACACACACACAGAACACACACTCAACACAGAGACACACACACACACACAGAACACACACTCAACACAGACACACACACACACACACACACACACACACACAGAACAAACACTCATGCTCAACACAGAGAGAGACACACACACACACACACACAAAACACACACTCAACACAGAGACACACACACACACACACACACACACACAGAACAAACACTCATGCTCAACACAGAGACACACACATTTCACCATACTACATGTACAATAGATCCTCATGGCCGGCACACAGCTCTGAGGTCACTGGTGGGGATGGGTGTGCGTCAGACAGTGATGTCACCGTGATGTCACCCAGAAGCAGAGGGAAGGTCCTGATGACACCTTCATTACACTGCATTGTGATGTCACAGCAGCAAACACACCACTTGAGATGGTCTTCAAAGACACATCATGAAGTTCACACTCATGGACATCTGCAGGCCTACAGCTTGATACAGTACAGTAGTGGCGTATAAGCCACAGTGGAGCAGAAGCTCCTGGGCAGGGCAGCCATGTGCAGCTGAGTGAGGGAACGCTAGTGTCGCTACGCTAGGCTGCAGGCTAACTGAGGGAGGGAACGCTAGTGTCGCTACGCTAGGCTGCAGGCTAGCTGAGGGAGGGAACGCTAGTGTCGCTACGCTAGGCTGCAGGCTAACTGAGGGAGGGAACGCTAGTGTCGCTACGCTAGGCTGCAGGCTAGCTGAGGGAGGGAACGCTAGTGTCGCTACGCTAGGCTGCAGGCTAACTGAGGGAGGGAACGCTAGTGTCGCTACGCTAGCTGCAGGCTAGCTGAGGGAGGGAACGCTATAGTGTCGCTACGCTAGGCTGCAGGCTAGCTGAGGGAGGGAACGCTAGTGTCGCTACGCTAGGCTGCAGGCTAACTGAGGGAGGGAACGCTAGTGTCGCTACGCTAGGCTCTAGGCTATCTGAGGGAGGGAACGCTAGTGTCGCTACGCTAGGCTGCAGGCTATCTGAGGGAGGGAACGCTAGTGTCGCTACGCTAGGCTGCAGGCTATCTGAGGGAGGGAACGCTAGTGTCGCTACGCTAGGCTGCAGGCTATCTGAGGGAGGGAACGCTAGTGTCGCTACGCTAGGCTGCAGGCTAACTGAGGGAGGGAACGCTAGTGTCGCTGCGCTAGGCTGCAGGCTAGCTGAGTGAGGGAACGCTAGTGTCGCTGCGCTAGGCTGCAGGCTAGCTGAGTGAGGGAACGCTAGTGTCGCTACGCTAGGCTGCAGGCTAACTGAGGGAGGGAACGTTATAGTGTCGCTACGCTAGGCTGCAGGCTAGCTGAGGGAGGGAACGCTAGTGTCGCTACGCTAGGCTGCAGGCTATCTGAGGGAGGGAACGCTAGTGTCGCTACGCTAGGCTGCAGGCTAGCTGAGGGAGGGAACGCTAGTGTCGCTACGCTAGGCTGCAGGCTAACTGAGGAAGGGAACGCTATAGTGTCGCTACGCTAGGCTGCAGGCTAGCTGAGGGAGGGAACGCTAGTGTCGCTACGCTAGGCTGCAGGCTAACTGAGGGAGGGAACGCTAGTGTCAATACGCTAGGCTGCAGGCTAACTGAGGGAGGGAGGGTAAAGTGCTTGTGCTGGGCAGACGGGAGCCTTGGGGGGTAGGACATGGTCCTGTGTCCATTAGATACATAGATAGATAGATAGATAGATAGATACTTTATTGATCCCCAAGGGGAAATTCAAGAGGTAGATTAGTGGAGGTGCTTCACCTTCACCAGGGACACTCTGGCCAGAACACAGATGTGCCAAGAAATGTGGGAATTCTGACAATCGCAGTGAAATGAGAAGAACTGAGGTCATCCACTGTGTCTCTCAACACAACATCATCACAACATCATCTCTTCTCTCCCGACAAAACATCTGAAATGGCACTTTTAAAGGTGTGATGGCAGTCGCTGAATTATTTGATCAAAAATTGGCCCTTCTAACAACCCTACACACAAACCCCACCCAAACCCCACACACAAACCCCCACCCAAACCCCACACAAAACCCCACCCAACTGCCCTTCTAACAGCCTAAACCCCACAAAAGCAGTGCTGACAAGGAAGCATCTCTAGAAATCTAGATCTAGACATCTCAGCCAATCCAGATCCTAGAAATCTCAGCCAATCAAGACCCAGAGGAACAGCTCCAGAGGCAGCAGTGAGATTCTAAAATGGCCGCCGTATTTATACTCAGACTGCTCCTGTGTCTTCACCACTTCATCCTCCAGAACTGGGTTCCCTCTCCAGAGCTGGGTTCCCTCTCCAGAACTGGGTTCCCTCTCCAGAACTGGGTTCCCTCTCCTCAGGCCCTCTCCATGTGCTCTCCTGAACGTGTCGGTGGCTGCGGGGGGGGGGGGGGGGGGGGGGGGGCGTGGACGGCCCTTCCGTCAGAGTGCACATTTTTCAGACAGGCCTCATGAAGGCGGCTTGATGGGTCTCCAATGGAGATCAAAGTGCATTAAACATTAAAGGGCTGTCAAGGCCCTGAAGTAGATCAACTGCCAGACTGAAGTAGGGCAGAGAGGCTGCTAAGAAGAAGCAAACTGTACTTAATCAGACTCACACACACACACACACACACACACACACACACACACACACACACACAACACACACACATGTATGTGTGGGGAGGGGAGGGGGTAAACCTATGTACTTCCACAGATGTGATGTACATGTGTGTGTGTGTGTGTGTGTGTGTGTGTGTGTGTGTGTGTGTGTGCAATGCTGGCATACTGTGCACAAGTGGACATGTGTATTGAACAGGAAAGATGGCTGATCTTCTTCCCATTCCTTTCATAACTGTACTCACATGCTGCACCTCACAAGGGTGTTTAACCTTTAACCTTTAACCTTTAACCAGGGTTCAACCCTTAACTAAAACATAGACAAAGAATGATCTGATAATGAGCAAATACGTAACCATAAAACTCAAGGTATGTATGAACACCCCCCATTCTATCAGCACACGTCTCCTCTACACACACACACACACACACACACACACACACACCCACCCACATATATGCAGACACACAATGCACCCTCACTGCCTCTGAGGTGGTCTGCATCTGGGAAGTGCGTCTTTCCCAGCCTGGGTAGGGGGGTCTGTGTGTGTGTGTGTGTGTGTGTGTGTGTGTGTGTGTGTGTGGAGGGGTGGGGGAGAGGGCAGAAGCAGAGGTCAGCTCTTTTAGTGGACGCACCATACGGGGCTGAGTGCTGCTCCATTTCCCAGGTGTGTGTGTGTGTGTGTGTGTGAGTGTGTGTGTGTGTGTGTGAGTGTGTGTGAGAGTGTGTGTGTGTGTGTGTGTGTGTGTGTGTGTGCACCGCAGTCTAAACACGGTGGCAGACGAGTGTCTGGCGGAGCTCACAGAGCTCCTCAGTCCTTTGAGAGCGAACTGATGGCCAGACTCTGATGATGCATCTCTGCATAGAAGTCTCCACACACACACACACACACACACACACACACACACACACACACACACACACACACACACACACCTGCATAGAACTCACTCTGGTATGGGAAGTGTCCACACACACACACGCGTGCGCACACACACACGCACGCACACACACACACACACACACATCTGCATAGAACTCACCCTGTTATGGGAAGTGTTCACACACACACACACACACACACACACACACACACACACACACACACACACACACACACACACACACACACACACACACACACACACACACACACACACACACACACACACTCTAGTGAGCCAGTGGAAAACTTCAACAAGTCATGTTCATCGTGATAGTAACTTGAGTGAGATATTGAATGTTCATTTTCAGATGTATTCAGATTTTTGACCGGTTTTAAATGTATTTCATGGACCTGCTGGATATCATGGAAACCGAGACAAAGGCACACAAGCCTGCTGTCTGAAGGAATTATTCATGAGCTCACGTGCTAACGCCCTTCTCATTGGTCCAGCTGTGCTGGGGTGGGGTGGGTCTGGCCAGAAGGACTGGGGGTCACCACACACACATGGCCATATAGACATATAGACATATAGGCATATAGACATATAGGCCATATAGACATATAGACATATAGGCCATATAGATATATAGGCCATATAGATATATAGACATATAGACATATAGACATATAGGCCATATAGATATATAGGCCATATAGATATATAGACATATAGACATATAGACATATAGGCCATATAGACATATAGGCCATATAGATATATAGGCCATATAGATATATAGACATATAGACATATAGACATATAGGCCATATAGACATATAGACATATAGGCCATATAGATATATAGGCCATATAGACATATAGACATATAGACATATAGGCCATATAGACATATAGACATATAGGCCATATAGATATATAGGCCATATAGATATATAGACATATAGACATATAGACATATAGGCCATATAGACATATAGGCCATATAGACATATAGACATATAGATATATAGACATATAGGCCATATAGACATATAGACATATAGACATATAGACATAGACATATAGGCCATATAGACATATAGACATATAGACATATAGACATATAGACATATAGGCCATATAGACATATAGACATACAGTATAGACATATAGACATATAGACATATAGACATATAGGCCATATAGACATATAGACATATAGACATATAGGCCATATAGACATATAGATATATAGACATGTAGACATATAGGCCATATAGATATATAGACATATAGACATATAGACATATAGATATATAGGCCATGTGTTAACACATATAGACCATGTGTTAATGGGCATATAGACATACAGACCATGTGTTAATGGCCATATAGACATATAGACCATGTGTTAATGGCCATATAGACATATAGACCATGTGTTAAAGAGACCCTATGCAACTTTTTCATAGTCATAAAATCGCTTAGAAATCGTTGTTTTGCTTGACTGACCAGTTTTATCAAAAACAGTCACATTTCCTCCCGCCTCTAGTGTCCCTATCCGCTATTACAACCTTGCAACTTTCTGATAAACGATCGTCTGCTGTTTACATCTGGAAGTCAGACACGCAAAAGGAACAAGAAGAACCACGCTTTCAATTTATATATTTATATATAGCCTATATATGTATAAATATACACGCTAAAGCTGTCGGGGAAGCTCTGCAGAGAAAAATGCAAGCATAAAACGAGCGAAAACGAAAAACGAAACCGAAACCAGAGATGAAATCGCCAATCCTGCATTATTCCTCTTTAATGTATATATAGGCCATGTGTTAATGGCCATATAGACATACAGGCCATATAGGCCATATAGACATATAGACCATGTGTTAATGGCCATATAGACATATAGACCATGTGTTAATGGCCATATAGACATATAGCCCATGTATTAATGGCCATATAGACATATAGACCATATAGACATATAGGCCATGTGTTAATGGCCATATAGACATATAGACCATATAGACATATAGACCATGTGTTAATGGCCATATAGACATATAGACCATGTGTTAATGGCCATATAGACATATAGACCATGTGTTAATGGCCATATAGACATATAGAACATGTGTTAATGGCCATATAGACATATAGACCATGTGTTAATGGCCATATAGACATATAGGCCATATAGACATATAGACATATAGACCATGTGTTAATGGCCATATAGACATATAGACCATGTGTTAATGGCCATATAGATATATAGACCATGTGTTAATGGCCATATAGACATATAGACCATGTGTTAATGGCCATATAGATATATAGACCATGTGTTAATGGCCATATAGATATATAGACCATATAGACATATAGACCATATAGACATATAGGCCATATAGACATATAGGCCATATAGACATATAGATCATGTGTTAATGGCCATATGTGTGTTGTTGAACTAACTAGTGAGACTACACCTTACGGAGGGAGCAGTCCTAGGACTGTGTGCAGGCGCGTAGGAACGTAGTAAGCATTGGGGGGGACAAGAATGAGGTCCGTTGTAAGTTGACAGACTTGTGTTCTGAATAGCCTATGTGCAGATGTTCTTCCCAGTTCCAAAAATAGGTTAAGAAAAAGACTGAAATACATATGTTCAAAGCGGCATCTTACAGAGGGCCATTAAAACTTCAGCAATAGGGTTTTTTTTAATCTCTTTTGTTACTTATAATTCGCCCCCTTTATTTATTAATATAAAAAATTTTTATATATATTTTTTTTTAATTTTATAAATTTGTTTTATATTAATAAATAAAGGGGGCGAATTATAAGTAACAAAAGAGATTAAAAAAACCCCTATTGCTGAAGTTTTAATGGCCCTCTGTAAGATGCCGCTTTGAACATATGTATTTCAGTCTTTTTCTTAACCTATTTTTGGAACTGGGAAGAACATCTGCACATAGGCTATTCAGAACACATTTCTTCCCTGAAAACGCACACAGTCTGTCAACTTAAACTGACTCCCCCAATTATGCTTCCCTTTACATGGTTGCATAAACGTTGCTTAAATGAAAATATGTATCTTCTTCTTGACTTTTCATATGCCATCTAAGTAAATTGTATGTCAGCTGATAGATGGATGCGCGTTTTGGGCACAATGAATGGGTTTGCCCTTAGTTTAACGAACGCGAAAGCTGAGATTGCCTTGCGCATCAGTGTTGGAACGATACTCAACAAACTGTGAGATAAACATTGTTTTTCGTGTCTGGGAGATCTCGTTGTCGTTTTTGACTGTCGGCTTCTTATGTTTATTGTTTGGACGTATGGACACTGAACTTTGAGTGGGTGTTTGTTTGTGCATTATGAAGCTTTGTGTTAATTAGTATGTGTCGGGCCTTCACCTCAGCGCGTAAGTTGCGCGCTAGGTGGCCACGAACGAACTCATTGCTTAATTTGTGACAAAATACAGTGAGTAGCCTATTCATCTTTCATTTGTGTTTTTTCATTTGTTATATTATTGCATGTTTGACGTAGTTTGTAAACAGGCATTCTGCCCGTTTATCTTAAGTCAACCGAGGCCTTCGGTTGCTCATATCCGCCCGTAACCTATGTACGTCGTGACAGTGTGTAGATTATAATAAGAGGCAAATTGTTACACATTTAATTTTAAAAGCATAGCCTATAATAGGATGAACAAAGTGTATGGACTTGCTAAATCCAGGTAACCAGATAATTAGGCTATGTGCCACGTCAAGTGATAAGCCTACATTTAAAAGCAACTTATTTAGGCTATCGTAGACTACTGTATTCGCCCACAATAGGCTATCCTCTTAACTATTTCGAAAAGAATGAAAGAAGGCCGTAAACTAAATAGGCTATTTGGACTGAGAGAGTAGCCTACATGAGCTTTCAGACACTCAAGGTGAGGAAGTGCCCCATGCTGCATTATTGAGACGGGCTTCGTTTCGGGAAACATTCTTAAAACACAATGTGAAAGACCTCCGATGTGCACCGATAGCTATAGTTATGGGGCCGTAACTCAGGAGGATATAATTGAGCTAAGTAATCAACAACATCTGTACTTTGCAGCGTTTTTCTTTCGGGAGGGGGTCCAACATTGGGGGTGTCCCGACCCCCCCGACCCCCGTGGTTCCTACGCGCCTGACTGTGTGTGTGTGTGTGTGTGTGTGTGTGTGTGTGTGCGTACGTGTGTGTGTGTGTGTACGGAGGGAGCAGTCCTAGGACTCCTACGGTTAATGACTTCACTGGAAACCACTCCTGAGTGACCACGAGAAGAGTCAGAAATGAAACCACTCCTGAGTGACCACGAGAAGAGTCAGAAATGAAACCACTCCTGAGTGACCACGAGAAGAGTCAGAAATGACTCAAGCAGCCATTGGACAGAACTTTGACCTCTAAATACTGATATGGCTTTCCAAGTAATGCATTACTCCACAGATGAGCATACAATCTGACAAATCTACCATCGACTACAGAAACATGCATGTCTGCTAACAAGAGCTAGTGTGTGTGTGTGTGTGTGTGTGTGTGTGTGTGTGTATGTTTGTGTGTCTGTGTCTGTGAAGAGAGAGAGAGAGAGAGTTGTGTGTGTGTGTGAAGAGAGAGAGAGGGTGTGTGTGAGTAGAGAGAGAGAGAGAGAGAGAGAGAGAGAGAGAGAGAGAGAGAGAGAGAGAGAGAGAGAGAGAGAGAGAGAGAGAGTGTGTGTGTGTGTGTGTGTGTAGACAGGAGAGTATGGCCATTCCACAGAGCCCAGTGTCTGGCGCGGAGATCAATGGGCATCTTCAAACACTCGCTCTATTGTCCTCTGACCAGCCGAAGACCAGAGGGGTCACCTGGACACGCCCTCACCTGGGCACTCCCTCACCTGGCTGACCTTAGCGCCGCCGCAACCGCTCACTTGGATGTGTGTGTGTGTGTGTGTGTGTGTGTATACAGTGATTTGGATGTGTGTGTGTGTGTGTGTGTGTGTGACTGTGTGTGTGTATGTATACAGTGATTTTGATGTGTGTGTGTGACTGTGTGTGTATGTATACAGTGATTTTGATGTGTGCGTGTGTGTGTGTGTGTGTGTGTGTATGTATACAGTGATTTGGATGTGTGTGTGTGTGTGTGTGTGTGTGTGTGTTTGTGTACATGGTGATTTGGATGTGTGTGTGTGTGTGTGTGTGTGTTTGTGTACATGGTGATTTGGATGTGTGTGTGTGTGTGTGTGTGTGTGTGTGTGTGTGTACATGGTGATTTGGATGTGTGTGTGTGTGTGTGTGTGTGTGTTTGTACATGGTGATTTGGATGTGTGTGTGTGTGTGTGTGTGTGTGTGTGTGTGTGTGTGTGTACAGTGATTTGGATGTGTGTGTGTGTGTGTGTGTGTGTGTGTGTGTGTGTACATGGTGATTTGGATGTGTGTGTGTGTGTACATGGTGATTTGGATGTGTGTGTGTGTGTGTGTGTGTACATGGTGATTTGGATGTGTGTGTGTGTGTACATGGTGATTTGGATGTGTGTGTGTGTGTGTGTGTGTACATGGTGATTTGGATGTGTGTGTGTGTGTGTGTGTGTGTGTGTACATGGCACAGGGTGTGAGGCAGGCCTGAGCTTCTGCTAATCTGTAGTGAGGCTTCAAGAGACTGTTGATTGGACCAGAGATGCATGCTGTATTGTACTGTATGTAGGAGACTGTTGATTGGACCAGAGATGCATGCTGTACTGTACTGTATGTAGGAGACTGTTGATTGGACCAGAGATGGTTATGGTTATGGTTATGGTTATGGTTATTTAGCAGACGCCTTTGTCCAAAGCGACATACAAATAAATAACAATACAAATTAAATAACAGTGAACAATTACAAAAAGGGAGAATAGCAATATTATCAATAAAACAATCAATTAAGCACTAACCTAACAGAGATGCATACTATACTGTACTGTATGTAGGAGCTGTTGATTGGACCAGAGATGCATGCTGTACTGTATGTAGGAGACTGTTGATTGGACCAGAGATGCATGCTGTACTGTACTGTATGTAGGAGCTGTTGATTGGACCAGAGATGCATACTATACTGTACTGTATGTAGGAGCTGTTGATTGGACCAGAGATGCATACTATACTGTACTGTATGTAGGAGCTGTTGATTGGACCAGAGATGCATACTATACTGTACTGTATGTAGGAGCTGTTGATTGGACCAGAGATGCATACTATACTGTACTGTATGTAGGAGCTGTTGATTGGACCAGAGATGCATACTGTACTGTACTGTATGTAGGAGCTGTTGATTGGACCAGAGATGCATACTGTACTGTACTGTATGTAGGAGCTGTTGATTGGACCAGAGATGCATACTATACTGTACTGTATGTAGGAGCTGTTGATTGGACCAGAGATGCATGCTGTACTGTACTGTATGTAGGAGCTGTTGATTGGACCAGAGATGCATACTGTACTGTACTGTATGTAGGAGCTGTTGATTGGACCAGAGATGCACACTATACTGTATGTAGGAGCTGTTGATTGGACCAGAGATGCACACTATACTGTATGTAGGAGCTGTTGATTGGACCAGAGATGCACACTATACTGTATGTAGGAGCTGTTGATTGGACCAGAGATGATACTATACTGTACTGTATGTAGGAGCTGTTGATTGGACCAGAGATGCATGCTGTACTGTACTGTATGTAGGAGCTGTTGATTGGATCAGAGATGCATACTGTACTGTACTGTATGTCGGAGCTGTTGATTGGATCAGAGATGCATACTGTACTGTATGTCGGAGCTGTTGATTGGATCAGAGATGCATACTGTACTGTATGTAGGAGACTGTTGATTGGACCAGAGATGCATGCTGTACTGTATATAGGAGACTGTTGATTGGACCAGAGATGCATGCTGTACTGTACTGTATGTAGGAGCTGTTGATTGGACCAGAGATGCATGCTGTACTGTATGTAGGAGACTGTTGATTGGACCAGAGATGCATGCTGTACTGTATGTAGGAGCTGTTGATTGGACCAGAGATGCATACTGTACTGTACTGTATGTAGGAGTGAGACCCAACACCCTCCTCAAAGATGCAATAGCAGGGCGTCCGCAAAAAACACCACAGTCCAGTCATGCAGACCACACGCTGACCACACGCTGACCACAGTCCAGTCATGCAGACCACACGCTGACCACAGTCCAGTCATGCAGACCACACGCTGACCACAGTCCAGTCATGCAGACCACACGCTGACCACAGTCCAGTCATGCAGACCACACGCTGACCACAGTCCAGTCATGCAGACCACACGCTGACCACACGCTGACCACAGTCCAGTCATGCAGACCACACGCTGACCACAGTCCAGTCATGCAGACCACACGCTGACCACAGTCCAGTCATGCAGACCACACGCTGACCACAGTCCAGTCATGCAGACCACACGCTGACCACAGTCCAGTCATGCAGACCACACGCTGACCACAGTCCAGTCATGCAGACCACACGCTGACCACACGCTGACCACAGTCCAGTCATGCAGACCACACGCTGACATTATTTCTGTAGAACTTTGTGTGTACAGTATGTGTGTGTATGTGTGTGTGTGTGCGCGCGTGTGTGTGTGTGTGTGTGTGTGTGTGTGTGTGTTTGTGTGTGTGTGTGTTTGTATGTGTGTCTGTGTGTTTGTATGTGTGTCTGTGTGTGTGTGTGTGTGGGCCTCCAAAAGCTTTCAGGAAAAGACTCAGCTATGAGGAGCGATGGGAAGAGTTTTCAGTGAACAGTTTGAAGGCTGCTAATAACCAATGAGTGGGAATGTGTGTGTGTGTGTGTGTGTGTGTGTGTGTGTGTGTGTGAGTGAGTGGGAAAAAGAGCTTTCTCTGGAGTGGGCACTTCTGTGGCCTACATGGCTTAATCTTTTTTGGTCAAATCCGTCTACTTGTGTCACTGGTGAAATGTGGAGGGGTTCAAAACATGTCAGATCAGATCAGTGCAAATGAAACATAATCAGCAGCAGCACATCCCCTCCAGTGTCATGAGCCTGGAGCTCAGAGCATGTCCCTGGGCTCAGCAAAGCTTCATCTCACTTTAACTCAAATCACACGGGGAAACCCTTCTGCTCTCAAATCCAGCCATCACTAGTGTCCCAGCACCGGATTTGAACAACATGGCATCGTCCCATCCTCCTCCAATTAAAGCAAGACTGCGCTGCCGTCGCTACTCCTGCTGATTAGGACTCTGCTAGAGCGGCTGTGTCACATGAGATTGGAGCTCAGGCTGAAATATGATTACATCAGCATTGCCTGTGTACTCCACTGCTGATGCTACACTGAGGTGGGGCAGGGGAGCCGGACAGTGACGGAATAAAGTGGACAGAATAGATGTGTGTATAGTTTACTGCCCGATAAACGGCCAGAGCCACAACATCTGTGCAACAGAGCCTGCAATGCTACACCCATTCTGAGCGGGCTGTCAGTGAGCGATCCTCCACATCACCTCCGCTACATTTCATTTCATAACCTCAATTTTACTAGGCATGTATGAAGAAACAGCCTATGCACACGCCATGCTTAGCGAGCGATGCTTCATCATACTGATTCCGAATGATGCGATGTAATATGACGTGTCTGCTTACAGGAGTCTGTTTTCAACTGCACATCGCGCACTGTATAAGACACAATGTAGGCGCTTTATGGCGGTTGATTCACAAGGCCATAATACACTGGCTACGGCGAGCAGGTGCTGTGAGCATGTCACCTTCCCTTTCCTGGGAACCGGTTATTTTACTTCAATTATCTGTCTCTGTATCGACTGAATTGGCCGCAAACTGATTTTTACCGCAATGGTCCTTCACAGCTGAATTTATAATGACTGCCGTGGTGTGCGTCTCAGGCCATACAGTCGTGGCTCGGTCTGTCGGAGGGGAGCGGCCGATTCTAACGTCCAGATTGGAGGAAAAGGCTCCGTGGTCCTTGCTGGAGAGCCCATACCTGCAGAGCTAGCCCTAGCTTTCGCCCATCTTAATCAGCATGGAGCTGTGGCCGCCGGACACACCGGCCCTCTCCACTGCAGCCTCCACGCCCTCTCCCGCCTATTACCGACTGCTTGTAATATTTCTAATGAATGCATCCACATTCGTATCACAGCGCTAGCTACTTGATATGCCGTGGCCGAAAAGCCATGTTTTGCCCGTGTGCGATGTGTGGGACCGAAAAAAGGCTGATGAACACGCGGATGAGCAGGTGTGCGCATGCTACCGTGCGCAACATTGTAATTCGCGTCCATCATGTATGTTCCGCTGGCGAACTTAGTGCATACAATCAGCTATAACATGACCTACCTTCACCTGTGAGGAGTGTACACAATATAAAGACATCATCAGGAGGATGGATGGGTACTTACGCACTGGCTCCTGTTTGGGATCCAACGCGCTAGCAGTCTGTTGTATCTTGCCTATTTTATTCTGCAGAACCCAAACCCGTTGATTCGTGGAGATGATCTCGCTCTCCAACTCTTCGAATAAGGAGCAGGCATGTTTGGCCAGGTCGGAAAGCTGCCGCAAGGTCCGAGAAAGAACCACATTGTTGATTGAACACAAATCCTCGAATAGCAAGCCCTCATCATTTGGAATCGGATGCCTACACAGAAGCGGTGGCTCGACAATCCGTTTCGCAAATGGCATTTTGAAAAATATAATATCCGAATTCTAAAAAAAAGTAAAAGGGGAAAAGAAAAATCAACCAAATCCAAAGGGAGAGTCCAGTAGATTCTCCGGTGCCCCTTCAATCCCAGATTCCCGAATTCTTCCCGCAAGCCTCCATCGTTTCTCTCCGGCGATAGAGATCACACACGCTGAGCGCTAACGCAGCCTCCCCTCACAGATCTTTGCGGCTCCTCGTAGCATCAGATGCCTTGCCGTGGTATTTTTTCCCAGCGCTTGAAGTTGAGGTGGAATGGGGCTTTAAACAGGGGGAATTGTAAAACATGGATTGGCTATCACCACGCACGGATCTGGAACGTTCCCTCGGTCAAACGTGTGGATTGGGTTAGTCAATGCATTACACAAGGCTACGTTAGCAAAGGGAGTGGCAGCTAAGATTTCATTCAAAGTATCAGTGAAGTCAGTAGTGTCTGTTACCGATACCCCTTTGTAAGGTTATTTAGGATTATAGCCTAGGCGTAGTGAGCAGTGGTCTATGAATCAATCGTGTGGTTTAATTTCCTCATTTTGGATTAAAATGTGTGAAATAAATTCGTAAACCTATTTATGAATAAACATAGGCTATTCTAATGGGATGTTGGGATCAGTTCGCATGGAGGCTACTGAATGAGAGACGCTTACTCAGACACATCTCGCACAATCGCTGATTGAGTAGATCTCTAAATCCCAGCTGCTGTTGACAGAATGACAGGATTTAACGCTTCCTATGCAGTGGATGATGCCCCGGCGCTGGAAATGCAAAGGTTGCAGACTTAACATTGGCCGGATCTCCTCACTGTCTGGCTTTGTTCATTGCAAGTCCAATTTTGTTCATGTTAGACCCATTTTCTTTCTTTCGTTCTTTCTTTCGTTCTTTCTTTCTTTTTTTTTTTTTTTAATAAATTGTGGACATTGTTGATGCATGGACCCAAATTCCATCTGATTCGACACTTTGAAATAAAAAAAATAGTCCTAATAGGTATCAACATTCAACAAAATAGCACAAAATAAGCACACATAAAAACAAATAGCCTAATGAATATCACTCTTGCTGGACAAGCAAACTTCAGAGCCGTTTTACATAGAGATATGTGGCGCCATCTTGTGGTCGAGAACATGGTAGCTAATACAGGTTCGACAATTCAAACTGTATTGTGTCCATCTCCAGAAATTCTGGTTGAATTTTGAAGTCCCTCCCAACACGCACGCGCGCGCGCACACACACACACACACACACACACACACACACACACACACACACACACACACACACACACACACACACACACACACACACACCCACACCCACACACCCACACACACATTATACACACACAACATACATTTTTCATTACTACTTTTAATCACAATCAGCTTTGTTGGCCAGGATTGTGTAAACAAACAAGGAATTTGACTCTGGCTAATCTTTGCTTTCAAAGTGCAACAGGCCAGTAAGAATAGATGAAGGGCAGTAGAATATGTATAAGAACACATACAGTATGTGCATTTGCATAGACACTGGGATGGAGCAGTGCAATTGTCCAGAGGGGGAATGAGGCTGGGAATGTCCACCTCCTTGTTGTTCCTGTCAAGGTTTCTGTTTCTTCTCCATATGTTCTGTGCTGTGTGCCCTGTCCTGTCTTGAATGTTATTATTTCACTACCTATGTTTTAGCAAATGTTCTTTGTATTACTTTGTATTATTTTGTGTCCTTTTTAGTCTTTCACTGTACAGCACTTTGGTCAGCTTATGCTGTGTGTAAATGTGCTTTATCAATAAATTTTACTTACTTACTTGTTCCTGTCAAGGTTGCCATGGTCGCGGACCCCTCAACAGGCACAAGCAAGATACAATAAACAATTGAAAAGAGGGCAGGAATAGTGCAATATATAGACTGCGGTTTACGATGAAATACAAATATAGTGAAAGGCAGTTCTGTGCAATGATAACATACTGTAGTAACAGCAATATTGTAACTGTACGATTGAAGTGCACATGAGGTAGATGAGCAGAACAGGTTCATAATCAAGGAACACCATGGGCACAGCAGCACAATGATATCCTGCAGCAGGTGAAAGTAGTCCCTGTAGGCTAACTTCTAGCAGCACAATGATATCATGCAGCAGCTGAAAATAGTCCCTGTAGGCTAACGTGACTGGACGTGACTGGATCATTACGCCTGAATGAGAGTATAGTTCCATGTCAAATCAGCCTAGAAAATCGCCATGTTTCATTTTCTGTTGGTCTTATTACACTTTCTAACTTGAGAGGAGACCGCTTGTCCGCTTGTTAGCGGCATGAATGGCGTTCCTCTTTGCTGATGTGGGAGATGATTGGTGCCTCACGGCGTCTACTCACACAGAAGCTGAGGATGACTCAGCTATTTTTATACTGTACATAAATAATGTGGGTGGACTTTGTTTTTTTGGGGGGGTTTTCCCCCTCTTCTTTTTTGTCCTGGAAGAGGATGAAGACACAAATTCCTGTCCAGCTGAGGTGGTTTTCCTGAGCCTCGCAGATGTTACCGTTTCTCATTTCTACTTGCAGATATGATGGAGACTCTGTGGGCTTTCCCCCCGTCCTGCCCTTCTATTGCCCCCGTACCGCCCCCCCCACCCTTCTATTGCCCCCGTACCGCCCCCCGTCCTGCCCTTCTATTGCCCCCGTACCCCCCCCCTCCCCCCCCGCCCTTCTATTGCCCCAGTGTTCCCACTACATCCCTCCCTCGTTCCCAAGACCAAACTTGGCTTGATCCCGTGTAATTTATTTGGTGTAAAACTGCTTTTTGTATTCATCAGTGGTTTGTATTGATGATGATGATGATGATGATGATGATGATATTGATGTGTACAGTTTCCAAGTGAGGTACATGTGTATGTACATGTGTGCAAACGGTCTCAGTTGTTGTGGATATATAGGCCTGCCTAATATGGGAAGGACGCTTTGTGCAGCTGTTCCCACTCTCCTCTCCTCCATGTGCGCCGGTTTTGACTGCTCCTGTCAGAACAGAGCAGCTTTTCTCTTGTAGAAGCGTGTAGGTTTCCTGACATCACTGTAAATAGACGCTACACATACACTCACACACACTACACTATGTCACTGTGATGGGACGCTATTTTTCCATGCCTACTTCAGAGACACCATTTCAAGGTGCTGATTTATTTTTACCTTTTTTTTCGTATTTCACAAATAGGCTACAAAACAGAAAATTCTGATCTAAGAAATATTCTCAGATGTGATGGACAGACAATAAATGGTATTTCAATTCTTTCTTTGTTAAAGAAATCAGTATAGAAATAGGCGAGTCAGTCTTGTGGGAATCTGGGATGAGCTGAAAGGAAGTTGATCTGTCCTCTGAGCTTGGCATGCACAACCTTTAACCTTTGGCTGACCTTTGATTGTCCAGGGTCAAGTATGTCTCCATGGCAACGTAGGAAGTCGGTCATGTGGCCCTCAGAATCATTTACTCGGTCCCTCTGACATATCTGTCCATACAGCGGAATGCAGCCCTCCAGACATCACCATTCAAGCTACAGTATACTGACGCCTCTGATTTTAGAAGTGTGTAGAGATATGGATATGCATTCTGTTTTGTTTTCAAGTGGATTACCCCTGCACTTTATATAGAAATGTATTATTCCATGTGTACATAATATATGACAGACTGATGTATAATGATAGTAGAGTTGCTCTCGGCGCTGTGTTCTCTGCAGCTGTAAGTGAAGAGTTCTTTACGAGCTTGTACTAAGACGATATACTTTTGTTTATTATTCCTTTTGCTGTCCTTTACTTCTGGCTTGTTGATTGAGCTCTTTCTTGTACGTTACATAATAGAGATCTATCCAGAAAAAAGCGCTCGTCCAATATTGGAGAGACATTTTTGTTTGTTTTCAGTTTTGCTTTTTTTGATTTTGAATAAAAAAAATTGTGAATGTATTAAAAATGTTGTCATCTTCTTTATTATTTCTCTATCAAAAGACATCCATATAAAGGACCAGTTAGTACAGAATTAGAGGTCGAAACAGCTTTATTGATAACAGGAACCAAGGCTCTGCAAACAGTTATACATGCATACACACATACCTGTTGACATACATATTCATATGAGATTTGTAGCCTTACATTCGTGCCATTTCTGCAACTTCAGTTCAGTCTATTCTCAGGGTTGCATCATGGCCATGCACAGTTCTTCTCCATTACTTTCCTCTAGTGCAGCATTCATGCAAATCTGTCCTCCACCTTTGCAACCGCAGAGGAACCAAACAGTGTGGCCTTTGTTTTGGCGATCAGAAACACGGCACAAAGCTTACTCTTATCTTGCACCCAGTCTGGCAGAGTTTTGCGCCAGATTTTGGCTCACGACGGATAAGCAGCCCTTAGCAAGCAGTCCCTGACGACCTCTCTGCAGGATAATTATCCTTAAGGGTTTTATTCAGTCATTCAAACATTATTGGAGTAAGGCTTGCTTTTTTCAGATGATGTTTTCGATTGTCACCACTTGTCAACCAATAGGGAAAGTAAGTATGTGTGTAGAACTGTTTTGCCTACGAGACCACAGTGATGATAGTTTCACTTTGCCTTCGAGTTTAAATAATAGGCCAGTGCAGAATGCATGTAGTCAAACAGGTTTCAGAAAAGCAGGTTCAGTGGAATCCCTGTGTTCTATACACAATCTCGCGTGCAAGCACATTCCCTCTAATGCACTGGCAAAATGATGCGCTGTTTAAAGTGCGCTGCTTCCTGTTAAAAAGAATGACAGATGTCTGTTACACCCAAAACACACCCATGACTGATTAAGAAACAGAAGAACAACCTTTAAGAAACAATGAGCCTGATGTTTGGCCTGACACGGCCTGTTCTCTGCAGACTTGAGCTTGAGTTCAAGACGGGCACATCATTGCAGAGCACATGATTCAAAACAGTGGTGAGTTGAACACGCTGTTGTTTGCACAAGTGTTCTGAGAAGCTTTCTTTTGTTTGCTTTCTTTTCTGAACGTTTGGTGAGACTGAAGAGCATATGGCCCCGTTTTCTTTTTACCTTTTCTCTTATCTTTCACCTGTAAATGACTTCAGATATGCTGTTCACTGCCCTTTAATATGGTGGATTTTGTATACATTATAATTGGCTATATAACCAAAATCATTTCATATTTGAAGGCAAACCGTTAGAAGAAGCAAAAAAACATTGCTCGCCTTGTCAGGCTTGTTCACCTTATGGCCTCATTACACCAAACAACTTTGACAAGATTTGGGAAAGATTCTTGCAAAAGACTACAATCTTTCAAGAATCTTTCCCAAATCTTGTCAAAGTTGTTTGGTGTAAGGCGGCCATTACATAGATAAGAGATAAAACTAATAACTTTCACACAGGCTGCTCACAACCTTACGACTAATTCTATAAGCAGTGAAATGTAGTCTTTTTGTCTAGCACACCCACATCAGATCTAAATCACGCAATAGGCCTGTGTGTGTGTGTGTGTGTGTGTGTGTGTGTGTGTGTGTGTGTGTGTGAGAGAGAGAGAGAGAGAGAGAGAGAGAGAGTTTGCATACAGTAGAGTGGTGCAATTTGGACTTTGCATGGTGGGCTGGGCAAATTGAAGGCCAAACAGTTGGCAAAGTATACATTGTTCACTATCGGCAATAGGAAGCAGGTGTACTGGGAGAAGATGCTGTTCCTCCACCCTTGACCTGCAAAACCCTAACAGTGTTGAACTGCTTCATTAATAAGGTGTGTCTGACCAAAATAAACAATCAAAAAATAGGACACCACGCACACACACGCACACACGCACACACACACAGATATGAGGCGGGAAGGCCAAAAACAGGTCTTCATTGTTATTACCACAACCTTCTGCAACACAACATCACACCGAGATCCTCCCTGCCCAATGTGTGGTGTGGTGTTGACTGGTAGTAGGCCGTAATGCATGTGTGTGTGCCAGCTTGGCAGGAGCCTCCGAGAGCGGTCACCTGTAGCATGCTGGCGCTCCCTGTTCCTCCTCACCTAAGCTGGACGAACTCAAGCGTCTTCGATGGTTGAGTTCAAGTTTTTTTTTTTTTATATATAGTTGGTGCTGTAAAAACCAAATGCCAAATGCCACAGAATATACAAATGTGGCAACAAATGAAGAGGCACTAGCCCATGCTCCTCCTGATTGAAAGGACACGTCTAATTTACCACTTAGCCTCAGGTAATGACATCAGTGAAGCCCCGCCTCTCGGTCACCACGGGGATTCAACTTGATGTAGCCGCCTGCAGCAGCCATCTTAAGATACCTGCATAACGGGATTATTTCTGAGATTCAGATACGCTTTCAACCGAATTTCAGAAATAATCACGTTATGTTATGTCACCGTGTGACCTACCCTATCCTCTCACACACACACACACACACATGTGCACACATTTTGGTTTGCAATCAACCAGAAATAACGGTGTGTTCATGCACATGGGAAAAACATTTTTCCCAGTGAGAACGTCATCGTTCACGTCACTTCATGTGTGAATAAGAGGTAGGAAACTCGGGGGAAGATTTTGCTAACCCAGTTGCCAAGTTGGGGGCTCGTTGTCACTTAAGTCGTCACGTTGTAATTTGTAGTCCTTGTGGACTTTCATGCCCAATAGTTTTTATGTGAATTTGGGAATTTGCCGAATTTGAAAATTCAGGTTATTTTTTGAATAGTCATGTGAATTTCACTCCTGTTACAAATAGCCTAGGCATTGAGGTAATTTGTCACTAAATGAACAATATGCTTTTAGAAACACTTCCCCGAGACATTTTCCTTCTTGCTCAACCATAGTAAGCCGTTCTAATAACTTATTTGCGTTTTCTGTATCTATTTTTCGATCTGATCTCATGAACATACTTCTTTTTGGAGGTCGGAACTTTTAAAGTCGGGTCCTCTGAGTTTACGCCCGGCATGAAGACAGTATCCCACATGAAGTGATGTAAATGACAATGGCCTAGTCCAGAGTATGCCAGAGAATGTCTAATAGACCTAAAAGAAATGGACAAACAGACTCCGTTGTTCTCAATGGGAGGGGCGCTTTTTCCAGGCTATTTCCTCGTTATGGGACTTTTGGAACTGTTTTCAGCCAATCTCTTGGTCAGTAGTTAATGAGTTAATTGATTACACCTTCCAGCATCCAGAAGTACATCCCACCCTCCTGCCATTAGGCGTGTTCAAGTTCAACTCCAAATGACCTTTTGCAGCAACGAGATCTCCCGGTGACAGCAGGGGCGGGGATACAAACGCTGCTATGAAGTTGTACACTCTCTACTTCCCGTAGTCTAGACTTGACCATGTGACGAATCACGAGGCACGGACCCGCACAGACCCTTGTGGATATGAGGAGGCATCTAAACACCTGCACATACGTCAGGGATGTAAAAGCCAATTAGGGCAAAGACCTGACGTCATGAAGGCAGGGTCTAGGCTCCGCTGCGCTCCGCAGTACCTCTAGAGCTGCTGCCTGGCCACGCCTTGCTCCCGCGATAAGTTGAGACCATGTGATTGCCGAGTCGAAAACACACCCATCTAGACCATCGTGGACAGATTTTTAACCACGTGCATCTTGTGCTGCGCAGTTTTTGTGCTGCGCAGCTGTAACGGGTGTAGCATGGCCCTGCGCTGCCTCGACTACTCTGCGATGTGTTGTGCACAATGTGGAGCTGGACACGGGACACTCATGGACCATTGACAGATTTATTCTGTGTATAATGAAACATAGAAGGAGCAGAGCACATTGTCATCCATACAATGCCTCTCTCGGTCAAGTTTAACAGCAACTGACTTACTGAATGAATATACAAGTAACATGGGACTACAGTACACCTTATTAGCACATACCTGTGTATAATGAAACATAGAAGGAGCAGAGCACATCGTCATCCATACAATGCCTAACACAAAAGAAAACCAACTTAATCATGTAGTACACGAGGATGAAATGGCGGTATCATACACACTGAATGAAAACTTCGTAGCTAGCTCGTTCTCCCCCTAAAGTGTCTCAAAATTACCCCCCAACTGGAAAACATGGACAGTAATCCACACAGATATACTGCTACACTCTAATGAAGTAAAGTTCCTATCAGTAAGTCCATTATTTTATGAAATAATCTTATTTTCACTCGAACCATTTTAGTACGTACCTCTCTCGGTCAAGTTTAACAGCAACTGAGAGAACGGTAAAATCAACAAAAGGAACGTAGCTGACTTTCAAAATAAAAGTCCCAAAATGAAAATGCATGAATAAATGATAATACAAAGAAAAATACACTCTGTTGAATGGTTTTGGTGGGATTTCAACCTTGAAAATAAAGATACAATTTCAACCTGGTTACACAGCCATCTTGAACGCGCCTACTCAGCCATTCAGCAGAGTTTTTTTGGAACTTTTGATCGCGTGGCGGCGACATCAAAGCGTGTCGCAACTCTCTCTCTCTATATGGCTCGCTTTTGATTTTTTACAAGGCCACGCCTTCAGAAATACATCTCCAATCGAGAAGTCCCAGATCCTTGTGTGAAGCTCATGAACTACAAGGATCTGGCGAGAGTCATGTTACCATAGACCCCCATTGTTTTTGCACTTGCTCGTGATCGCCCCTAGCGGAACTGCTATAGGAACTGCAGGTACAATGTAGCGAGTGGACCGGTGGGCTCTGAGTATGCTATGGTTTACGAGGCCAGGGCAAGTGTGTCCAAGACAAAAGCCATGAGCCTGTACTTTACATTTTCAGATATTTGGGACTTTTCTTGGTACCCTTTGTGTTTTGTCAAGACACGTTTAGTGTTTTTGGAGTGGGTACTTTTAAATTGACGTACCTGAGTTCTAGGCTACGTAGCATCCGCAAGCTTCTCATCTTGATTGTACGGAAGCGGAATACGCGGAATACGGCTGTGCGTTCCCCAGGCCTGCGAATAGTAACGCTCTGTTATTTTCCACCCCTACATTATAAGATATATAATGCTTATGGATATAAGGTAGGGTCGCCTAAATCACATTTTATTTTCAAACTAGCCTACGCAATTTACACACAAAGGGAATATTTTAAGAACATTTTGCAGAAGTTGGTGAACAGTAAGCTAGCTAACTATTGTTGCTGTTGGCTAGTCTGTCATCTTTTTTGTTTGTTTGTGTTACCCCCCCATCCCCCACACCAGCCAAAACAAACAAACAGACAGACAAACAAACAAACAAACAAAATAGCCAGTGCTTATTACTGTAAAACGAGTTCAGAATGTAAACAATAGCTTTCTACCACCCGGAAGTAGCTATCGCTAGCCCCATGTGTATGCTGTGTGTATGCCAGTATCTTTTAGGCTACTGTCTATGTACACTATATTACCAAAAGTATTGGGTCACTTGACTTGACCAGCCCAAATGACTTTAGTGACACCCCATTCTTAATTCATAGGGCTTAACATGACGTTGGTCCACCCTTTGCAGCTATAACAGCTTCGTTTTTTCTGGGAAGGCTTTCAATGAGGTTTAGTAGTGTGTTTATGGGAATTTTTGGCCATTCTTCCAGAAGTGCATTTGCAGAGGTCAGACACTGATGTTGGGCGAGGAGACTGGTCAAGCACTCTGAAATCACACCAAACTCTGAAATCCATGTCTTTATGGACCTTGCTTTGTGTACTGGTGCACAGTCATGTTGGAACAGGAAGTGGTGATCCAAACTGTTTCCACAAAGTTGGGAGCAAGGAATTGTCCAAAATATATTGTTTAATGCTGCAGCATTCAGAGATCTTTACACTGGAACTAAGGGTCCAAGTCCAGCTTGGGGATGGCCCATTCCTGTTCCAACATGACTGTGCACCAGTGCACAAAGCAAGGTCCATAAAGACATGGATGAACTTGGAAGCTGTGGATGAACTTGATTGGCCTGCACAGAGTGCTGACCTCAACCCAACAGAACACCTTTGGAATGAATTAGAGCAGAAACTGAGAGACCGTCTCCTCGTCCAACATCAGTGTGTGACCTCACAAATGCGCTTCTGGAAGAATGGTGGAAATTCCCAATGACACACTCCTAAACCTTATGGAAAGCCTTCCCTGAAAAGTTGAAGCTGTTATAGCTGCAAAGAGTGGACCAACGTCATATTAAACCCTGTGGATTAAGAATGGGATGTCACTGATGTTCATATGTGAGTCAAGGCAGGTGACCCAGTTCTTTTGGCAATATAGTGTATTTCTTGTTGCAAATTGTTTAGGACAATTTCCTATATTCAGGAGATTTGTCCATACAAATGACAATTTCATAACCCTTTTTCAGGACAGCATGAAATGAACCATTTGTCCTTTTCCAGTAGGCCTAGTATGCCACACTGTGACCAACTTACAGTAAAAGTGTTAGATTTAACTTTTATAATCCTCTCTGAAAAACCTTAAGAAGTGACTAACTTCAGGGGCTTCAATTGTCAGGTGTGTCAAGTGCTACAAGACTAAACTTTGAAAACGATACAGATAAGATACTGAAGGAGAACATTAGGACATGGACCCCATATGATGACCTTTGAGCCCATGACCTTTAGTGCCTAATAGCTGATGCTCATCACTTCAGGACAGTAAAACGGATTTGGCATGAGGATTTATGCTATGACAGACGCAAAGACCTCCCTGATGTGAAACAGAGTGGAGTTTCTCCACTTCTGTTGACTTTCAAACAACGATAGCAAGCTCGCGTATTTCATCGATTATTGGCTGGAACACTGTTATGTCTTGTGGTGCAAATCCAGTTTGTTTTTGTTGCTGTTTGTGGAGCCTGGGCTGTGTACAGAGACGGCGTTTTTTCACAGTGTGTTCAGGGGACAGGCAGCTAGTGAATAGTGAGGAGATGTTTGCTGTATGTGACATTTTATTTTCACCTCTAATTAATTCTGTATTCCGGGACACCTTACAGGATGTTACCTTACAGTCATGTAGAGTGTATGTAGGCAGGCATGCATGCATTTCTTAGCCTGGATGCCAGACCGAAGTTTAGCCCCGCCTACATCCTTTTTCTGCAGGGAAGTTCGGTCTGGCACTTCTCCGTTCGGCTGCTACTATTCAAGATACAGATCTGTTCGGACCAATCACATTGTCAGGGCGGGCTGGGACGTGATGATTGACAGATGAACAGCAGTGACGTTCACGGCTGCATAGGACAGTGTCCTCGTTCTACGAGTTGGGTGTGAGACCGTGTTGGCTTAGGTTGATTTTGATTGCAACAGAAACGCTATGGCTATGAATGCATAATTTGTTCATGCATTTTGGCCTTTCGTTTAGCTTAGCTATTGAAAGGGAGGTTTTATCACGATTCACACAGCTATTTCTGAACACTTAGACCAACGTGGATATGTGGGAAAACTTCAGTTTCACTTTCACCAAGTTAAAACAGCATGTTTGTGTGATGTTGTTCCCGTTTGTTTAAAAATGTCTGTTTGCTCGTTGGCTTAACGACACACTTCCCCAGCTGTTCATTGCATACAGTTTGAAGGAATTATTTTTAAAAACGAAGGAGGGTGTTTTCCATATAGCATACCCTGCTACATATTTCGTTGTCTTAGAATTCGCTATCAGGTGTTGTACAAGATATACTGACAGCTCAATAACTTGTTATGTTTGGTTTGGTCTATCCAATGAGTGCAGAGCTATCCCCCCCGCCCTGTATCTGTTGAATCACGCCCCATAATCGCGGCTGAATGGAGCAGTTTCAGACTCATATTCTGACAAGAATTGAGTATGACGTCGTCAGGCTATGCATTTCTTGCACAAAAAGGGAAATGCAGTTCAGTTTAAAAAGGTGCCGACCTGTTCAATTTGTCGGACTACTTTCATTGGTTACAGAAAATGATGGTGGGTAGTGTAGTAAATATTACGCTTAATTCCACTGTTCCAAAGCCCGCTTGTTGTCTGTTCAATAATCATTTACATTGATATGGAAACACGCTGATTAATTTATTTTACCAGATCTACTTCATACCAGCCCCAATATACAGAATGAATAGCCCTCTGCCAGCCAATGAGAAAATATTATTTCTTGTTTGTATTTTATTTTGATACATTTTGAGTTCTTCTTAGTTTTTGATGTATTTGTGCTCACTTCTGCTCATGCTAAAGTTGACTAAAAAGAGGAATATGCCTAGAGAATCATCTTTTGGAAATTGATCTTAATGCCTCCATCAAAAAAAAAACAAACAAAAAAATTCAACCTTGAAGGACACCAATTTTCTTTGTGAATGAATAATGTATCGTAAATAAATTAATGTTCTTCCTTATTTTTTTTATTCTTAAAGGCCAGTTATTTCATGGATCCAGGGTACTATGTATCCTGATAAAGTTCCCTTGGCCTTTGGAATTGAAATTGCCCCACATCACCACATGCCCTTCATCATATCTCACATCTGGCATGGGGTACAAAATAAAACAATACAGTCTCTAGTTATTAGAATTATTTATTTACAATACATTATTCATTCACAAAGAAAATTGGTGTCCTTAATGTTAGGATTTTTGAAATTAAGGAATTTCAGTCCTATTTTTAGCCAACTTTAGAATGTGCATGTATGAGGTATGTAAACTTATGAGCATAACTGTATTCACAGATTATGTTGACTTAGCTTTTTAATTACTAACCTGCATTATTGATGCATTTAAAAACAAAAAAGCTATATAGCCTATTTCTTTATAGGAATACATTGGGTTCCCTAAAATGTCCCTTTGCCTCATGGCACCACTGAGTGTTACTGATTTACAGCGTGTGTGCCACATGTCACGTTACCAAGTTTTGTAGAAGTGAAAGAACTATGTGTTGGTGTCTTTGGTGATCTCTTACAACCACATTTTTAGCATGTTTTTTACAATGTGACCAATTTGACATTGAAGTTGGTTTCTTTTTTTTAACAGAATCCATTTACTAGGTCTCCTCTTTCTCCTGATTGAGCCAGGTGAGCAGGCCTGTACAAATGTCAGCAAAGCTGAAGATAATCTTCCCTTTTGCTTTGTTTTATGTGTCTATTCAGTGATGAGATGCTGACTGGTCTGTTCTTATCTTTTGCAGTCACCTTGGAAGTGTCTGTGGAGGGATATGTGGGAGGTGACGTTGTTCTGCCATGTTCATACAGTGACTCTAATGTCAGTGTTACTTTACCTGACAAGGACATCACATTTGATTGGCGTTTAGATTTTAAGACTAAGGTTATTTTGGTCTTTGAAGGGGAAAGTAAGTTTGACGAACAAGACAAACGGTTTGAAAACAGGGCAGCTCTCTTAGCTACCCAGACAGGCGACTTCTCATTGAAACTGACCAATCTTAATGAGAAGGACAGTGGGAAATACACATGCACTCTTCCGGATCTCCAAATTCATCATGATGTAGTGCTAACTCTCAAAGGTTTGTTTTAATCCTAATTGAGTCACGTTTTCTCACAAAGAGGAAAGAGTTCGTGGAAAAATGTCTGTGTTTCCAGATCATACTTTGTTTTCTAAAACATTAAAATGGTCAACCTGTTCACCCATGTTGTTGGCTTTAAAGGAAGCAAGAGAAGACATGCAACAGTGTGATTTGTTTCTGAACAAAAAGTCTGACAATTAATACAAAATTAAAAACTAGAATAAAATGGTTGGAAAAGTCATCATACCCCTGACTTAAAACTTTGTAGAGCTTCCTTTTGCTTTCATTACAGCCATCAATCTGTTTGGATATGTCTCTATTATAGCTTTGCACACCTAGAATGGGGAATATTTGCAGACAAAAGACAAAAGAAACTAACTATTTCAAAAGCGTATGATGACATTCTATAGACACTGTATCATCGTGTGCAGATACATGTGAACAGGCATGTCCGCATAGACCTGGTATCCGTTAAAACGTTTAGTAGATGTTTGTGTTTGTACAAGAATGCTAATTGTTTGGCCTTTTTTCTGCTTAAATTTTGTACAAAAAACTTTTTTGACAAAATATTCCCCAACAATGGGCAATTGCAAGTTTTCTGAGTGCCGAATTAATACTAAATATAAAGCCTGGTTGGTAACAGACCCCAAACGGTGACATGTGTGCAACTCTAGGCAGAAGCAAATATTATATGTATTGTACAATGTATTTATCTTGTGTGATGACTTAGTCTGGCTATCACCATACTAAACTCAATCTTTTAAGCTTGAACATTAATCTGGGGAGTCTGCGCTTTATTTCTACTGGACAAGAGGTGTGATCAATGGGCAGTAAAAGACTGTGCGCTTTTGAATAGTCCTTCAATCAATCAGACCAAGGATCTGGGTGGGTGCACCTTTTGGATAAGCTAGTTTGTGATTGGACCCAGCAAACGTGGGCAGGAAGCAGGAGATAGATGTGTAGGGCTCCAGCCTGAGCTGCAGGGCCAAATCCAAATTGCCGGCAGATCAGGCAGGGTTCACCCAGCCTAGTGATGACTGGGAGTATTGGGCTAACTCACTGATGTGTGTGCTTAGGATCTTCCAAATATTAAATGAGCAAATAGATGTTGCATCATCAGAGACTCAGCTTTGTTTACATGTTAGACTTTGCTCTCTCCTGAATTGGCCAGAGTTTTTTTTTTTTAAATTTGATGTCAAACATATAGTACGGCAGGGTGTAAATTTGAGGATGGAAAAAGTATGGAATTTTGTAATGGAAAATGCGTAGGAATCCCAAACAATCAGTTACTACAGTGTAGTTATTTTGACCATGCCATTATATGCTAACATTTTGTCTTTTCCTTGGCAGAGAAACCGTCACCAGAGCCCAAGAAAAACTCTGGAAACAGCAGCATGACGATGGGTCCACAGAAAACTCTATCCTTGTTGAATTTAGTGTTGTTGATGATCCTGTCTGTGTGAAGTTTTATCTGTCTTGGGCACTATAACTTTACTTCACATGAGTATGAATCAAAATGATCCATACCGTATGTAATAAAGTAAATCAAAATGTGAGCATATCACTATAGCTGCCTACTGCTTAAATAGAGCCATCTTACATTTCCTCCTGCCCGGACTGGTTTCATGCTCTGGATCATTCACACTTGCCTATAGTTTTTTGTCAGGGTCATATATTTTGACTGTTAAAGGGAGTTGTAGTAATTTATATGATCATTTTTAATATGTTTTTGCACTTGCCTTGCCTGTATCATTGTTGGAATATTATTTTCTTAACTGATTGTTGTAATTCATGTTTTTATTTATACCTTATCCTGCTGTATTTCCTCTTTTTCCCTCTGTATATTTCACCATCACTCAGACTCTGATCATTCAGCAGTTGTGATATTGTTACATTCCGTAGGATGCTGCATGGGTATGTGTGTCTGGCATGCATCCTACTCTTCAGACTTGTGTTTCAGATAAGGGGATAATGCTCAGGGTGTCTCCCTTGATGTTTTACATTTTTGCACTTGCTGTATTGATACAGATATAAATAGAAACATTTTTTTATCGCACCATGTATCTTACATTTGCAGTGCCTTATTCTATACCATCACTGATATCAGCAATTGAAGTAAAGCTTATTTGATTGTCATTCCTCAACTTTGTGTGTGTGTTTTTTTCCTTCTAAATATTATTCCTAGTTCTGAATATGCGCACACTGGCTTTTATAAATAGACTTGATTTCAATCAGAGTACACTTGAGCTAGCTATACAGTAATGTGGTACAATAAAACAGGAAGAATAGATTGGTACTGGGCCTGCTAGAAATAGGCTGCCTCCATGTTTCTTTGTCCACTGACGACAAGAAATAGCATGAAAACAGCAGCATCAATATAGGAATGGAATTTAGCCAGCTACCTTGTAGTTTCCTCCACAAGAGTCTATTGTAAATGAATAATGATTACCATAAGGAAGTAAAGAGGAGGGAAGTATCACCAGCCCCTTTCACATTCAGAAACGATACATTAGCGTTTAAGAAATAGCGGGTTCAGGGGATTTCGCAATGTGAAAGGTAGACGTGTTCTGGTCCCGGGGTTGTCTGAAGCCGGTTTCAGAGGCGAGTTATGGGAGGCGTTGCCTAGCAGCACGTCACACGCAATTTGGGAGTGAACCCCTATATAGAGTAGAGTGTGGATCGGCCCGTTTTTTTCTGTCCGCGATCGACCCGAACCCGACAGCGCAGTGATCGAATCCGACCCGAACCCGACAGGCATTAAGATATTTGTGTCCGAGCCCGACCGGGCCCGACACAGTTCAAATCACACTATTTGCATAGGCATACTAATGACACACGTGGATATTGCTTGTGTGGAAAGTCCGATTGTATCAATTGAAAGGCATTCGGAAACGTCGGCACAGATAAGCGGAGCCATGAGCACACACACTGACACACACACACACGAAGCAAGAAGTGCACACGTTAGAACAAGAGGCCGGGCACAGTTATGTAGGCTATGTCTACATGCTATGATTTCCCTCTCTCGTTTTTGATGGTCTTAAACTCTCCAGAGGCTAACTTCTGTTTGCAATCTTCCATCTTAGCACGGCTCACAACTGCACTTACTGTACGTGTTTCGTTGTCGCATTCAATAGAAAAATCTCGCGCACAGGAGGAAATATGTTATGCTGTTAGGATCAGGAATCAAGATAATCAGGATAATCTATTACAAACCTATCACAAAAACGAACATCAAGTGAAATAAGCTGTTTTTCATTTTACATTTCAAATGTTTTATCGCGCTGGTGTGTCCGGATCCGACCCGAGCCCGAACATAAGTTCTAAATATTTGTCCGACTCCGACCGAACCCGTCGGGTTCCGACGGGTCCCGTCGGGCTTCGGTCGGGTATCCATGCTCTAATATAGAGCTCCCCAGTCCCGCCCCTCCTCCGAGAGAGGTGCTTGTCCGGAAGTAAAATTCTCATTCATTTCTCCCATTGACTTCTGGAAAAATTCGGATATAAAGAGTTTTAGACCATGCCTTAGGCTAACCAGCTACGATGTGACTCATAAGCATATAACTTATAATTTCGAGTGAAAAAATGAACAGAAAATGTAAAAAAAGCGAAAGGTACAAGACTGTGTACATATCTTAAATTCCGAGATAGAGAACTCAAATCCCAGGATGCTTTGCAAACGTACACACATTTCCAACATTTGCAGCCTAACGATAGTTTAACATGGTTCCATATTAATCTGAGAAAAGAAGATGATTACTTCCTACCGTTTCCATTGAGTAAATTCAACCTTCAAGATGAGAAAACCGTTATTTTTCGGAAGACCACACATCGGTCCTGATCAGCCCTGCAGCCATTTTAAGTTTTGAAGTTCCAGCGAGACGAAGCTGGACGATAGGCGCGGGAAAAGCTGAGTACAGTTTGTTTGGCATTGCCATGGCAACGGCGATCTCTACCAATCAAAGGCTCTGCTTTCACCAGTTTTACACGTTAGGGTGTCGGGTAGTGTAGTACTCTCTCGTTAAATCGTGAATAAAGCATTGTTTTCTCAAAACAAGGTTGATGCCCCCATTAACTTTTGACATCTATATGAGCAGGTATAATCGCTTAGTCACATCGTAGCTGGTTTTAAGTCTACCATGGACGGTTACGATGTTATGGCTTATTCTCCAATTGTCAATGGAGAAATTGTATTGGATTTTTACTTCCGGACAAGGCTGTGGGCGGGACTGGGGAGCTCTATATATCTATGGAGTGAACAATGACGTTAAGCATGCCTTGGACCTCGGAGATAAACTGATAAACACAACTGTCATGCTAGTTCTATGTGGTTTAGCTTCCAAATGATGGCGGGCCACTTGTTATGTTATTTGAATGCCAAATGAGGTCCTTTTGTCTGTCGAAGTCATATTTCAGTGTGCTGAGTCCTGAACAACTTCTGCTCTGACAGTTAGCTCGTTGGCTAGTTAGCTATCATTAGGCAAACTTTCTAAAAAGACGTGCTGCTGGCAGCAGACGGTTTTGGTAACCTAGCAACAATAAACACTTGACCGAAGTGCTGAGAAAAGGAGGTTCAGGGCACTCTCAGCATAAAAAACGTGATTGTTGGACACACATATATATCTATGGACACAGCAGCTAAAGTTATCCTAGTCTCTTGTGTGTTTCCTGTATTTTAACCTCCTGCCTGGCCAAATACGTCATCAGTCACACACCCCTAATAGCGGGGTTGACCTCTGTTCCTTTCATATTCAACACGGCTCGGCTCTGATACTACCCCCCGAGACGGGTTGGATTGCCGAGGCGGGTTGACTCCCCACCCCGTGTCGTCAATGTGAAAGGAACAGCCTTAACGTTAAATTCGGCTGATTTAGCGTTAAATTAGGTGAATGTGAAAGGGGCTACCAATAGCTGCCTACTACTCAAACAACACTTTCACATTTCCCCACCTGCCGAAACTGGCTTCAGAAATCATTCACGCATGCGTAGTTATATGGCAGGATCTTTAAAAGTAGTAATAACTTATTGCAATATTGCAATTCTGATTGTTTTTGCATTTGTTATGTTGTTTTAGCTTGTGTCATTGTTGGAATATTTTGTTGAATTAGCATGTTTTATACACCATAATACTTTTATTTACTTGCTCCTTTGTACATTACCAGTGCCATAAGTGACACTAGGCATCACATGTAGGCCTACTTAGGTGCCTCACATTGATCTAACATGACTCTGTTGGATGAATTCATTGCTGTGGCAACATTGTGTTTGAAAGAAAAAATCATGAGTTTGTTTAATTTAATGTTTTATGGTTTTGTAAAGGTGACAAACCTTCTATTCCTTTCCCCCCATATACACTTACCTTACTTGATTCAATTAGACAAAGAAGTGGATTACTCAATTGGAATGACTATTTGAACACAATAAGGATGTTTCATTCAGAACTTTCATTCAGAAATGTTTAGCCTAATTGACAGTGTGTCTGATTTCTGTCTCCTGTGTTGTGTTTTTAACAAGTCTAAATAGCCAATAATAACTGATATCATTTGACAATGTTTGGGACATGCTTTGATAATATCAATCACAACCTTAAATATTCACCATAGCCTATAACATTATAACTCAATTTTCAGGGCAGGTTAGCTAGGTGCATCTCCACTGAATCAGCATAACATTTCCAGTACAGGTAGCCTAAGCATTTAATTGGTGTTGTATGCCTATTTAAACCTTGTAGTTTTCTCATTCATTTTGACATAGGCAAGGCTATCTGCAACTACGTGTCACCTGACAGTGCGTTGAGGCAAGGATAGGCCTAATGGTCTCTTTTTACGTAAAAAAATGAAACGAAACTTAAATAAAGAAATACTGGTGTCCTCTGTGGTAGATATGGCCATGTGACATACGTGACGGTGCGTTGAGGCGATGATAATGGTCTCGTCAGCTAGTTTTACTTAATAAATTAAGCGGAACTTGATGAAAGAAATACCGCCATGCTCGCAGTGTATAAATGGTAGTGACTCAAATATCTCCGCTAGTCTTATCTTTGTTGCCTAAGAACGCCCCCCTATCCCCCTGAGAGTCCCCTTGGGGATCAATAAAGTATCTATCTATATAGCTATAGCCTATATCACGTGCGCGCTTAAGATGCGCTCCTAATAGCATAACGTTGAAATGATATCTGGTGCGTGGAGATTGAGAGGACCCGCGTCATCATTGCCTGTAACATTGTATTGTAACATTGTAGAAATGTGACAATGTAAACGTTCGGAGGAATGAAACGCGATCTGAGGTAAAGCTGCTCATATTTATTGACAAATGTTGGTGCCCCCGAAACCCCCTTGGTAGGCTACACAGTGCAGGGTGTGCGTGGTGGTTGCAGCGGCACTGAATATTAGCCTACAGTACAGCTCTTATTTTCATGCCAATCAGGAGAGTAATAATTTCAAAGATAGCCTACCTGAACAAATATGACAGCTTTCAAAAGTAGGCTACCGTTGTTTCTGTTTCTGTGGATATAATATAAAGAGAAATTGAAGAACATTGTTATCTTACCGTGCTGGTGCCTAAACAAACTTTTTAAACAGACTCTTCTTGCTGTCTGTTTCCCCAACTGAACAAACAGGTCTGGCGTCCCTGGGAACATTCACAAAGTGTCAATGCTGAGGTCAGCTGTTAGGATTCTGCTTTCAATAAGATCTTGCACTGTCTGTACTTATCACGTATGGTTTTCCCAACGTGTAGTTTACATTGGCAGTGCCATAGGCTACTATTATCTTTTAAATAAATAGTTGAACTAAAACGTACTTGGTTGCCATTTCCTTGTATTTTTTTCCCTGTGCCGTCCTCCCTCAAGGTGCACACACTGCACACTGATCAAAGTACACAGACATGGAGGGGAGGGAATAATAAACAGGAAGTGTGTGACCAGAAGTAGACACAAATATATCAAAATGCTGATGCGAATAACTTCATTGAAATACAAGAAATTAGTTGTTTGAATCACATGAAAACCCCCAAGAGACACGAAATACTATTTTCTGATTTGTTGACAGGGGTCTATTCCTTCTGTAGGCTATGGGGCTCCTATGAAGTAAATCTGGTAAAAAAAGAAATGAATGAAAAATGTAATCACGTCCCCAGGGATGTAGTGGTAAAATACACCAAAATACTGAGGTGAAATGTATTAAAATACAAATTTTGAATCATGGTATACCAACTTTTAAGAGAC
Source organism: Sardina pilchardus (assembly GCF_963854185.1). NCBI lineage: Eukaryota > Metazoa > Chordata > Actinopteri > Clupeiformes > Clupeidae > Sardina > Sardina pilchardus. Next base: position 532,785 of record NC_085016.1, read on the forward strand.
ACTTTAAAGTATTATTGAAAATGTATCCCCAAGAAATACAAACACACACACGTGCATGTGTGTGACTGTGTGCATGCCTGCGTGTGTCTGTGTGTGACACTGAGTGCATGCGTGTGTGTCTATGCTTGAGTGTGTGTTTATGTGTGTGTGCACATTTGTGTGCATGTGTGCGTTTGTGCATATGTGTCTTTACAGAATGTGTGTGCAAGTGTGTGCCTGTGTGTGTGTGTGTGTATGTGCACATGTGTGCGTACCTGCATGTGCATGTCTTTGTGTTTCTGTACACATATGGGTGTGTGCATGTTTATGTGTATGTGATGTGTGTGTGTGTGCGTACCTGCATGTGTGTGTATACATGTGGGTGTGTGTGTGTACCTGCATACTGTATGTGTGTGTCTTTATGTGTGTGTGTGTGTGTGTGTGTGTGTGTGTGTGTGCGCGCACGTGCATATGCCTAAGCCTGTGTGTGCTTGTAAAAATGTAGCCAGCCAGTACATCTCAATCATCCTCAGCTGTACCAGCAACCTTTTGTTCCACTGCACCATCTACAGGCTGATTGGTGTACTACAGTCACTAAATGTACACATGCCCAAGAATGGATTTCTACGACACTTACCACCATCATACACTTCACATTTCACCATTTAAAAGAAATAATAATAAACAGAATACCAGCTGAGATCAGTTGCATTGTTTTGGGTTGGAGTTTTCTGATTACATTATGTGCTTACATAATTGCAAAAGGGTTCTCTAATGGGTTTTTTTTTCGGTTAGCATTTTAAAATGATATCAGATTAGTAAACAGAATGTGCCTTTGGAACATTGGATGAATGGTTGCTGATAATGGACATCTGTATATACTCCTGCAGCATCATATGGGAGGTTTTGGGGGTCGGGCCCATCCTGCAAGTCATCTGTGCCCGTCCTGGATGATTTTGGCCATTAGGGGGCAGTACAAAATCAAAAACTTTAGCAGTAACATCATCCACAACAGCCCTGCACATGGTTGGGTAAATTTGACCATCATTTCTGACAGCTTTTAGACCATTTAAAGCAGAATTAAGAAGAATATTAAGCAGAATAGAATGGAGAAACATAAAGGCAGGTACTGTATGCTAATAACTAGTTGCAACATGTAGGCCTACACAGCATGGATTTAATCAATAGAACAGGCATAAGCACAATACTTGAATGAACAAAGTAAACATTTGAGGAGACAGATGGCCCTGGCAAAAATTCCAGTCTGTGGATTGGTGTCTGCTGCCAGGTCTGATTAAAGATCAGTAATTTCTTTCTACAACAATCTTTTACAACATTAATGATGAAGACATGGATATTTCCAGTAACTCCAAATGTTTGAGCAGTAGTGTACCTGTGATTACAACTCATGTTTACACCTAATTCTAACCTAATTGAATTTCCCCTTGGGGATCAATAAAGTATCTATCTATCTATCTATCTGTCTATCATCTTGCTTCATTTTTAACCTGGTGGCGCTATAGCAAATATTAATGGATATGCAGGGATGACATGAGTGACACCAACATACAAAAAAAGTTAGGCTTCCTAGGCCCTACAGTTCTCAAGATATTCACGGAAAACTGTGTCTAGCCTACCCTCCTTTCGGAGGTCTAGTGCGGCGGGAGGGCGACGGATCAAACAAAAATCAATAATTCCATGTCATCCTTGTGGGGCTACATGCCCACCAAGTTTCATGCAGTCCAAATGTTCTGGAAAAAAAAGAAAAGCCGGAAGACTTATGACCGTAGCGATACTCTGGTGACTGAGAATACATGCAGACCAAGAGACGTGGAGGATACCACAGGTGAAGAACAGACAACTCTTTTGCTTGGAGACACAAGTTGATGTTGAGGAGTATTCCAGACTAGAAATTATGCACTTTAAAGAGTATCCAAGAATCCAAGGTTTACATCAGTCAGTAATAAGTCATTAACCCATATAAATGTACTTGGTGTACATATTATATATTTCTTGAAAATATAACAATAAGTTACAAATATTTCATAAGTTTCATAAGAGACTTGCCTGTCCCCTTCTAACTTGTTACACTGACTTGGAGGTATTGGCTGTAGGTTGTTGCACTTGCTCCTGTTGAAGTTGGAAGCAATTTGTTTAGTAAATGAGGTGTTATGTCACATTGTGCCATTCATTTAGAAAATAAGGTACAACCACCAGTGCATTCCGCAATGAAATTGTGTTATACGCATTGGAGTCTGACAAACTATGCTTTACCGTAACAGCTTTGTTTTTGGTTGCTGGTCTAGGAAATACCCTGACACAAAATGACGAGGATGATGAAAGCCATTCTCAGTAACAGGAGCCACCCACTGCATGACACTGTGGTTGCCCAGCAATGCAGCCGCAGTGACAGACTCCTCTCTGTGCGCTGCAGGACTGAGAGGTACAGGAGGTATTTTGTTCCAGCTGCCATAAGGCTGCACAATGGACCTGCTGACGCGCATTCATTTGAATTTACTACTGGTGATAGTAGCCTTTTTTACTTTTCCTTTAACAACTGTTATTGTCTGTGTCTTTACTTGTGTTTTTATGAGTGTATTGCATGGTGAATGCTTCTTGATGGACAACACACTGTAGGCCGCTGGACACCTGAATTTCCCCTGTGGGGATAAATAAAGTACCTATCTATCTATCTATCTAAAACATTTCCAGGTGTCACATCACAAAGGCAAAGTGTTAGGCCATGCACATCCTGGGTCAATGTTGGATGGATGCAGGACCCAGTTTGAAAGTATCACAAGAGGAAAAGAGATTCACACACTAGACAGACCTTTGTAGAAAAACAAAAACAAAATATCAATTACTCATGATTACAAATATTTAAGAAACATATTTCTCCACTGACCATTAAAGTTTTGTCACCTCACTTCCAAACTCCATAACTGAAGTCATGGAGGTTTTATATGGAGAGCATGACTAAGTCCCGCCCTCCATTCAAATGAATGGCTGCGGAGGCTAGGCTAGTAAATCCGGCCAATTCATAGTCAACGCCATATTGAACCTGGAGCTCTGATCCAGTGCCAGTCGGCTCTGACCATGCGCAATGTTCCAAAGCTGGAAATGACGCAAAGACCCACATTGATTTTTATTGGACATTCTGTAAAAACAGAGTCATCCTCCAGTTCAGAGGGTGGCGATAATGCACATACCTTGCTTGCCGCGTAACAACAAGAAGAAAAAGTTGTTCGGGAACGCACACCTAAGTCCGAGTGGAGTCCCGCACTTAGTAGTGATTGGCTGGACCCCCTGACTGAAGTACTGTTTATAAACTAGAACTGTATCTCTGAGGAACTGCAAGAGCTTGATCAAGTGGTTACTTGGTTGTTGCTAAGGTAATTAAGAAAGTTTCTAGGGCATTGCTAGGATCATTGGGATGGTTGCTAGGGTGTTGCTGGGGTACATAAAGTGGGTGCTTTGCACAATAACACTGTTGCTATGGTGGTTGCTAGGGTGATCATGTTGGTTGTTATGGTGGTTACTTTGTTGACATTCCAGAGGTGGTTGCCAATCTGTTGCTAGGGTAATTAAGATGGTTGCTAGGGTAATTGGGATGGTTTGCCATGGCATTGCTAGGGTCATTGGGATGGTTGCTAGGGCATTGCTAGGTAATATTTGGTGGTTGCTTTGCACAATTACATGGTTGCTAGGGTGGTTTCTAGGGTAATCATGTTGGTTGCTATGGAGGTTGCTAGGTAGTTGCTAGGGTAATGAAGATGGTTGCCAGGGTATGTATAGTGGTTGCTATGCAAAATAACATGGTTGCTATGCTGGTTGCAAGGGTAATCATGTTGGTTGCTGTGCTGGTTGCTAGGATGAGGTTGTTGTTAGGGTAATAAGGATGGTTGCTCGAGTGTTGCTAGGGTAAATGTAATGGTTGCTAGGGTAACTGGTAGAGATCTCTATAATGTGTTTCCAATGGCATGGAACAAGCGGTCACATCCTTTTTACATGATCTGTATACACATGGATTGGCATCTTTTTTTTCATTTTACGTGACCTTCATGCTGTGAAATCTATTTTAATTGTGTGTTTCCAAAGGCATTGAACTTGACTCAATAGTGCCTCATTTTAGAAAATTGGTTCAAAAGTTGTGGGTCAGAAGTTACATACACCCATCTTGCCAACTCCATGATTAAGCAGCTACCAGATGGCTTAGAACTCTAAATACTAAGTAAAGTAAGTGAACTTAAGAAGAACAAGAGAGGGATTGCTTAATCAAGCCCACTAATTAAGCCAATGGCACAACCAAAATGTAGACTTCTGCCAGTTACCCTCAGTTTAGTGCCAGCACCTGTCCAGGAAGTTTAAAACATGTGTTTGTGTGAAACAATAACAGTGTTAACAGTGGCTGGTCAGTGCATGTTTGTATCGTAGAAAAGTCAGCAAGCTTCATGTTCTGCAAGATCTGTGCAGCGTTGCACAAAGTTGAATGAGCCACATGACACATGCAGATGGCAGATTGAAAAATAGCCGAAAAACCTACATGGTAGTCAAGAGCCAGCTGACCAACTCAAGTGGCCTATGGTGTTCAAGAAAGGGCTTTGATGCTTTGAATGTAACTAAAACATATATCAAAATATTATAAAAAAAAAATCAGGGCGTCACATATTAGTAGCGTACTAAAAAAAACAATGGCACAGAAAGCAGATTCACAAACAACACCCAAAACTCCAAGTAAGTTATTCCATTGAGTCCTGTATACTTCAAAGTAGCACTGCTTTGAATTTGATATTTTTTTTACATGGGGTTGACTGTAGTAACTCTCAATAAAATTAAGTAAAGATGATGTCATTTCCTGGCCTTTGTGATTTTTTCTAAACTTCCTCTACTGTTGCCTATGAACACAGAGACTTGCGCTTCACAAAGCAAAGTGGAGGCCAATGAAACAGGGCGCTAGCAATGGTCATCCATCAACGCCACAAACGTCCACTTAATTCTGTCTGATGCAACAGGATAGCATTTAATTTTCATCAGATTATAACTCTACCTAAAGTATGCATTTCCTCTGGTTTCTGAGCTTGCTGTTCAGCTCTGGAGTATCAGAGAACTTGACCAAGATAGCAGTGGAGTTTGGACAAAATGTGACTCTATATTGTTCTCATACTGAAGAGATTTATTGGTTCATACAACGCCAGTCTGAGCCTCCTGTGAACATAATGCGCTCGTTTGGGAAGACTAGTAAATCTGTGTACAACCAGCAACACAAGGAATTCAGTGAGAAATACTCACAACAGACATTTGGTACGCTAGTTATACGCAATGTGACCAGGACTGAGATTGGATCATACTATTGTGCCGTACTAGAGCTCCTTGTTAAATTCAGCAATGGGACCATGCTCATGATAACAGGTAAGTGTTCATGAACATGTATATGTTTAGAGCACTGGCATTTGAAGGAAGAAAAACATTTTTGAAAGAGTTATGGCAGGTTTCCATGTTCCATTTTAATGACCATGTTTGCATCAGTTTAATGCCACAGCTGGTAGTCAGCAGCTGCTACTGTATGTGCTGCTAAGCCTTGATATTGGTTCAGTTTATATGGATCAGAATTTAAACTGGACCTGCATCAAACCTGCACTGTAAAAAAAACAAACAAAAAAACCCCATCTGATTGTAAAAGTTAACCTATTTCACTGTTTCACTAATTCACCCTAATTTAAACTTGACAGTGATTCAAGTTGAATCATCAAATGTCTCAAAATAAAAATGTCTATTATTATTCAATACAAGACAAAAAATATCTGTAATAATAGTTTCAGTAGTTCTTGAAATATATACAATATATACAATAATTACGTTTTGCCAACCCAATTGACGTAATTTCTTGAATAATAATAATAATAATAATAATAATAATAATAATAATAATAATAATAATAATAGAAAAAGCAAATCCAAACCATACTGCATTGCAATACGATGTATTATATTTCATGGAGGTTCAAGTTGGAAGCATTCAGTGATTCAACTTGAATATTTGCGTTTGTCACTGTCAAGTAAAAAAAAAAATTGACAAAGGCTGACTTTTCAAAAAAAGTAAAATCAGACATCATTTACTGTTTTTTTTTTTTTTTTTTACAGTGTGGCTTTATAGAGTCTAATTCATACTAAAATTTCAAAAGAAAAAAATTCTCTATAGAGGACCGTCATTCTCCAAGCAATTTCACGAGGATAGATCCTCAGCAACCTCAGCAATGTCCACAGGACTCTCTAAAATCATGGATGTGTTTTACTGTTGTTGTATCGTGTCTTCTCAACTGTATCTTCATCGCTCTACTGTCAGGTGAGTACCGTTTAATATAAACAAATGACACAGAGTGGTGAGATGCATAAACATCTGTAAAAGCTACTTTTTCTTCTGTGCAAAAATTAAATTAATCAGCGTTGGCGGTCAAGAGATGTTCAACTCAGAAGAAGAAGAGCACAAGTGTGGAGCCGCATCAGGACTCTGACTCTCTTCACGTATGTACTGTTAATCCTTATATCATTATGTATGTACCTCAAGCCCTGCAGACATCTCTACACCTCCATTTATAAGAAATATGGATGCAATTACAATACTCTGGTCATAATATGGAGGACAGTTACATTATTTCCATTTTGTTTTCTAGTATTCGGCTATAGTCCTGCCCTCACAACCAAGATCATCTCAGCCCAGAAACATCACCAGCATTTACTCTGAAGTCCAGTATACTCGAATCAGATCTCTAGTGATGTAAAGTAGTCTATTGTAATACACAAAGTTTCGCAGACTATAATAACATCAAGTGATCAAGTTGTCATTTTTAGAACTTATAAAGTATTTCATTCTGTAAGTTTGTATTTCTCGTACTGATGTGAGATGTCCCATTTCTTCAGTAAAAAGTGAACATATTTGTCAACTCAGTCTCTTTCCTGTGACGGTTTTTCAACGACACATGATTTGTGCAGTCAATATATGATTGGCATGCACAGTAGTTGAAGTTGTTACACAGTAATGCGCATACTATAAAACAAATATTGAGTGAAGGTACATGGGTCATTCTATGAAATGGTTGCCTTATAAAATGTTCAACGTTTTTATCAAAAGTAAACTTATTTTCGATGTATTGATTAAGATATGATCACCCTCTAAAACATCATATGTGATCATATTGTTGAACACATGGAAAAATAATTGAAATATAATTGAAATATAATAAATCTGATGGGGTGGTACATTTCATAATAAAATGGTTCTAGCTATCCAATAACGGTGAAGTTGTTGACATGCCTTCAATTGAAAATGCAATTTGTTTAGCAATGAAAGTGTTAAATGGTTAATGAAAAACAACTATTGGACTGCCTAATTTGCGTGACATTGGTTGGATGAGCTTTAGGGACCCTCTCATCGTAATGGAGAAACAAATAAAAGAATGTCCGGATTGTTCTGCTAGTTCTGTGGGTGCTCTGGCAGACATTATTAAAATGTGAGTTCTTTGTGAGTTCATTTTAAGTAGCAATATGTTAATAAAATGTTTTTATTCTGAATAAATATGTCTGTCTTCGCGTCGGGCTGTTTTACGGTCTAGGACGTGCATTTATTCACTGATAGTGTTTGCTCAGCCACAGCTGCCCTGCAGAAGAGCTTGTATTGAAGAGTTAATGAAGACCGCTCTGTAGTTGGTCAGCATCATCAGGTGTTGTGCTTGTTTCCTGTCTTGCTTGCTTGTTGATGGGAGCTAAAAAAAGATGAAACACCAATCCACCTGATGCTAAACTGACTTTCCATTGAAATACCACAAGACTGTTTAAGTATCTGGCAGTTTTCGCTTCTTTTTTTCAGTTCCAACCAACAAGCGCCACACAAAGTGGGTGCTACAACACCCACAGGTCTCACTGCTCTCAATCTTTATGTCCATATATATATAGCTTTACAACCACACACACACACACACACACACACACACAAACGTGTGTGTGTATGTGTATTTAAAGTGTAGCAGAAAGCAGCTTTACAAACAAATCACCAAAGCGCAAAGAAAGTTAGTTTGTATCTCAAATTCACAATGCTCTCAATTTTAATGTTTTTCTACATGAGGTTGGCTGTATTAACAAAATAAAATGAACCGCTTGGTTCTCAATACCAATTTCAAGTTTTTCCCTGCCAAGTTGAGAAATTAAGAATAACTGTGTGATGTACCGAAAAAAAAAAAAAAAACAGGCTAGAATATTAGTTTGTCTTTCTGATAACAAGCATCTCTGAACGGACCACATTTCAGCCCTCTAGGTCACTTGGTATGGCTTAGAAACACAACTGAGCCCTCGCACCATGTGTTGTGAAGCTGGGCGCAAAAGTAGATCAATATAGCATGAAACATGAGTACTACTGTAGACCATTTTTTGCCAAGGTATGCTCGTGCATTTTAAAATGCCCTAAACTCCCCATATGTTGGCTATCCAAAACTGACAATCAAATGCTTACTGCACATGAACCCCTTTGTGTAGAAGCATAATCTTGGTCTCAAATGAAACGTAACACTCTGGTTTCTTGTAGACTATTTGTATGTCAGGTGTGTATCAAGTGTTCTGATATAGAATGACTTCTCAAAATATGGAATAATTACACAAAAGTCTTTATTTTGTATTTGTTTTGTTGGTTCAATGGTTGTGTATAAGATAGACTATACATCTGCACAACTAATATTGGATAAAGCAACATGAAGATTCAATTTCTATTGGTTCTTGTCAATATTTCAGTACCCAATATGTTACCTCTACTCCCTAGACGCAGCTTGCGTACCACTGATGGTATGCGTACCACTTTGGGAACCCCTGGTTTAAGTTATTACACCAGTGTGCATAAGTAATATTATAAAATAATTGAGTGAATGTACATAAATCTATAAAATGTTCTAAAAATGTAAAAAAAAAAAAAAAGCATTATTATTTAATTTATTTTTTGGCAGAACTGAATCAGTCCAAAAAAAAAAAGAAGAAGAAGTAAAAAGTCAGCAAGTGCAAGATGTCTGGATGATTATCATGTCTGACCTCAACAATAAAAGACATGTGCCATGTGGCATGGTTGAAGAATTAGTGAAAACGGAGTTCTCTTCAACATTTATCCGTCTTGGATTTTTAGTTTAAAGTTAGTCAACATCGTTGTGATGTCCAAATAGGTCTATGCACTCTACCAGTTTTCCTTCTTTTCAAAATGACTAAATATTGACCTTAAATCCTTGACAACTTTGAATTGACAGACATATATATATAAAAAAATCAGCACAGCATCTCAGTCACCCAAAAGGCAATAGATATCTTTGCATTGACAAATTGAATGTGAATAATGTATACCATGAAATGTCAATCGTGATTATGTTTCACACTTTTTCCTCTGATAATGCCGTGCTAAAAGAAGACTTGCCTGGCTAGGCATTCAAGGACACCTGACCCCATGTTACGGCTATATGCTACGATTGAACTGTTCAAGAAAACCGTGTTGCTGTTTAAAGTTGTTCAAAGTCAGTTCAGTCATCATTGCCCATTGCACATTTTCAAATGTGAAGCAACCATGGGTGTCTTGAAAGGCACTTTGTAAATACATTTACTGAAGATTATTATTAGTATTATTATCATTATCATTATTAAAAGAATATGGAAATGGCATTGCAGTATTCCTTTGGTCTTCCACTGTGAAAATCAGTACATTGTGATACAGATCATGTAGGTCTATCAAAATGAACTTGCACAGTAAAAAGTGCAAAATCCATCTTAAATCTTAGTGTATAGTATCTCTGTGTAAACGCTGTCATGGTTTCTTATCTGGGTTGTTCTTGGTGTTGTGGACGAGATCATTTCAGAATTCTAGAGAAACATAGAAAATAACAGAAATAATCATTCACATACAATATCTGATGCAACATTAAATAGGCCTATAACTATATAAAAATCAGAATAATATCAGGACAATATGAAGGATAATTGTATTAACAGTTATGCGCATCTGTTCACTGCAAATTCGTGGCAAACGTTGCTTTTTCTTTTTTTTTTTTAAATTATCATTAAAAATGGAAACACACAACAAACATTGATCTGAGGTCATTTATTATCATATTATAATATTTATTAATCTGCAGTATTACTGCATTCATGCATCACATCAATTACTGTGAGTCAGTATTTGAATTCAGCCATATAGAATATCAAATAAAATAGTAATAATATTTATAGTAACAATAATATTAGTAATGATAATATAATTTGAAGTACATACGTGAAGAGAGTCAGAGTTATTCTTCTTCTTCTGACTTGAACATCTCTTGACCGCCAGGGCTGATGGTTTTAATTTTGTACAGAAGAAAATACATAGTTTTACAGACATTCATGCACCTTGTCATACTTTGTAATTTGTTGACATACTAAACAGTATGTACTAAAATGTTTACACTACTCACCTAAGGATAGAGTGAGGAGGATACAGTTGAGAAGACACGATACAACAACAGTGTAAAACATCCATGAGTTTAGAGAGTGCTGTAGACATGGCTGAGGCTGTATTGTTAGATTGCTTGGAGAATGATGGTCCTCTACAAAAACATGTTTATTCACAAGAGTATGAAAATTACTCCCACAAAGGTTGAAAGCCTGATCCCAATATCATGTCATATATTGAAAACATGACATCAAAAATAAAAACCCCTTCTGTAAAATGCCAGAGCTGTAAATCTTCACATATTTATGAACACTTACCTGCTATCATGAGTGTGGTGCCATTGCTGAATGTGAGAGAGTCCTTTACTCCTCTACAGTAATACGATCCGAGCTCATTCCTGGTCACATTGCGAATCAAAAGTCTATGAAAAGTTTGTAGTGAGTATTTCTCTTTAAATTCCTTGTGTTGCGAGTTGAGGACAGAGTCTTCAGAAGTCTTCTCAAAAGAGCGCATTATGTGCACAGGAGGCTCAGACTGGCGCTGTATGAACCAATAAATCTCCTCTTCAGCAAGAGAGCAGTTCAGAGTCACATTTTGTCCAAACTCCACTGCTATCTTGGTCGAGCTCTCTGATACTCCAGAGCTGAACAGCAAGCTCAGAAACCAGAGGAAATGCATACCTTATAGTTATTTTGTAATCTAACGAAAATTAACTGCAATCTTGATGCATTTAACATGAATTAAGTGAAAGTTTGTGGCGTGCTGTTGATGGATCACTGCTCACGTCCTGTTCCAGGAAATTACACGTAGTGTAGAATTTCAGCTAATGTTAGGGGCAGTTACATACAAACAACAAAGCATTGTGAATTTGAAACAGAAATCAGTGGAACTTTCTTGCCGCTTTTGTGACATGTTTCTAAAGCTGCTTTTGCATGGAATTAAAATAGACTTAAATGTTTTATATCTGTGTAGCACATTTTTAAACTTTGCAAATGATTGGCACAAGTAAATGTCGATATTACAAATATGCATTACACTTCTTCAAATTCTATGGATCAGTTTTACAACTAAAATCATCCTACACATCTTTTATCATTACAAATAAATTCTGAAGTTACAAATCAATGCTCTTCGCACAACAAAAAACTGTCCTGTTACAAATGTTTTCTGCAGGTACATAACTTTTGGGCCACTTTGGGGATCAAAAGCGTCTCATGGACACTGCAAAAACTGCTTATCTAATAAAATCTAAAGTGTTATGGATCTTATATCGATCGTTTTCTTAAATCTTCAGTGGCCTTCATCAGGGCAAGTTTAAAAATGGCTGTCTGTACGGCACCTTTTAAATCTGAATGTAGTCACAAAAAGTAACGTACACTGTCTCTTCTCATTTGTCTTTTTGTCTATCCTCCCTCCCTTCCTTCCTCAGGTCCTAGCCCCTCCTTCTCTTTTTAAGTATATTTTTTGTCCTTTTTGCCTTTTATTATGATAGGACAGTGAAGAGGTAGACAGGAAACAAGTGGGAGAGAGAGATGGGGATCGGGATATGACCGCAGGCCGGATTCGAACCTGGGTCCCCGTGGGCACTCGGACTCATACTAAATGGTATGGACGCCTGCTGCGCCACAGCGCCCCCCCCCCCCTAGCCCCTCCTTCTAATTATGACCGGCGCTAGCGTAGCTAGAGTAGCGCTCATATCATGATTGTCAAAGTTTTTTCTTTTTTCTTATTTTTTCATCTACTTCCTGAATTTTTGTCTATCCTCCCTCCCTCTCTCCCTTCCTCCCTCCCTTCCTCTCTTCCTTCTAATTATGACCTTGTCAAAGTTTTTCTTTTTTTTTTCTCCCGTCATCTACTTTCTGAATTTTTGGTCAACGATTCCCGGGACACTGTAACAGCGGGGCACATGAAACTTGGTAGGCACGTAACCCCAGTTGACTTTTACGAAAAAATTAGTTTGGTCCCCAGGGGGGGGCAGGTTTTCCTAAATAACTACCTGAACCGTGGCACCGAGGATGACAAAATGTTTTTGGTATGTTGGTCTCAAGAGCCTGCATCAACTTGGCTTATAACAAGTCATTTGTGATTTGCACCCCAATGGTAAAAAAATAAAATGCAATATTATATTGCTTTAATCGCCCCTATCTTCAGATGAAATGTTATGAACTACACCAAATGTCATGTGTGTGATTAAGTCGTCCTCTGGAAGTATGCCAAGTTTTGTGGAATTTCATCCATGGGGGGCTATAAAATAAATGTATTTATGTGTACATTTAGTGACTACACCCATCGGCCTGCAGATGGTGCTATTGAGCGAAGTGTTAAGAATGATACTGTCACACTTACACACACACGTACTGTATGCACACACACATCCACAGACACACACGTACAGACACACACACACACACACACACACACACACACACACACACACACACATACACACACACACACACGCATCCACACACACAGTCTTATACACAATAGTAAACAGACACATGCACACACTCATTTATATACACATGAGATGCAGGAGTAGGAGATATATGCATATGAGTTGCACAAATAGGAGATACAGGAAATGTTGACAAGCGTCAATTTATCTTTGTGGAGAGAATGTGCAGAACTGAGCGGCGGTCATATTGTGTACCGCTATGCGGTGCATCTAATATTGTGAGGGAAACGAGGAAGTAGAAATGAAGGAGAGACTAATATGAGAGATGAGATGTCCTGCTCACTCATGCATCACTTTTAAGAGACGTCCATTACTGATGATGCAACGCATCACCTCTTAGGTTAGAATAAACAAACACACAAACAGAGAATATGAGCTTTTATCGAAGCCTAAACATGTCATATGAACATGGACTCTCTTCCCATTTATTGACCCTACAATGAGGTAATGTTTGGATTACCACATGAATGAATACTTATACAATGCGTGAACAAAACAGACATCAATAAATAATTTAATAAAAGTTTGCATGGTAGTTCATGATTCGATTGAGACCACTCCCGACTGTCATATAAAGGGCGTTTATTGCCGAAAATAAAACCCTACAAACTTGTTTGAAAGTTGTTCCCTCCCACGTTGACAGAGAACTTTTTAACTTTTTTACAATTCCGACTGAAAACGCTTATACTCTTGTGTTTCCTCACGTATCAGGCCTTCAACCTCCCTCCTCTCTCCTTGTTCTTGTCTCCTCTGATTGCAATTACATGAATGAGATGTCCTCGATGGCATCGGGCTTTCTACGATCTCTAGGCCACGAACTAGGACCGAGGAGAGAGAAGAGAGGCCATATGCAAATAGAGCTTTGAGAAGAGGCCTGTGAAAAAACACTGCAGAACAATGCAGTTGTGCTTCTCTAGCGCGGCCACCAGATGACGCCATTTCACTGCTTGCTTGCACCGAAATAAGGCCCGAAATGCAGTGCTATGCTGCCATCTGGTGGCTGTGAAATATTTAATGTGGCCCATTATTCATTATCAATCTTGTACTTCCTTACCAATTAATCTTCCAATCCATCATTGAAACGGATAAGACCAGTAGCATCTCGCCTGCTAGCATCATGTTTAAAAGTGACTAAGATTTCCGGTAATTTTCCCATTTAAAACGTGTCTCTTCTCAAGTTAGAAAGTGCAATAAGATCAACTGAAAATGAAACCTGGCCAAATTTGACATGGAACTACACTCTCATCTGGCGTAATAATCAAGGGAAGTTGCAAACGTACCATGGAAGCAGTGATATCAGGCACTACTACTGCTTGTTGTCTATGGGTACTATTTTCAGATGCTGCGTGATATCACTGCTGCTCACAGAATGCTCACAGAATGGCTGGATGAACTGGAAAAAGGTAAATATTGATTGTGTTGCTCGAAGGGAGGTGGAAAATGAGCTTATTTCCAAAAATGGCGGAATATCCCTTTAAAATCCTTCAGTCCAAATCCTTCCACAAAACCATGTTATGCACATGCATGATTCGAGAATAAAGCAAGTTAGACAGTTGAGGAAATGTAAAATGGTTCTATTCCAGTAGTAGGCAGCTTAAAGCAATACAATTTTTCCCCCCATAGTTCATTTCATTAAGGAAATTATTACTGATGTACAATAGACCCGTATTGAGTAAAGTTAAAGCAAGGTAGTTACTGAAACTTCATTCAGTTAGACCTGATATGAACATCAATATCAATAAGAAAGCAGCTTTCTGTGGACCTATCTTGATGCTGCTGTTGCCAGGGTCTATCTTGGGCTTGGGTGACAGTTTCACTGCTCCCACTGAAAATACAAAACAATGCCACTAATGTAATAATGTTTATGGACAAAGAACACTATAGTATGGCAGTATGTAGTCATATATTTTAACTGATCATTTGTTTATTTAGAGTGAACACATAAACAGTCAACTGTGTGTGCAGTCACGTGTGTTGATGGAGTTTCAATGCATTCTTTTATGAGAGAAATACTATTTGTGTTGCACTGTTTCGTGACAAACATGACTCAAGCCGAAACATAAGAACAAACCTTTGATTGTGAGCATTACATGTTGACTTTGAACATCAGGAACATAGCATGTGTGTCTCCCACTGTCTATCAAACTTAGATTGGTCAACGTGAGAGAGTAGTCGCCTTTCTGGAGAGCTGAGGGAGTTGCCCTGTTTTGAAACTGTTTGTCTTGGTCAGATGTACTTTCCCCCTTTACAAAGCTGTATACTTTCATACCATCTTTAAAACGCCACCTAAACGTGACGTCCTCTTTGGATAAAGTGCCATCTGGGCCACTGTGTGAACATGGCAGAACAGCGTCACCTCCCACATATCCCTCCACAGACACTTCCAGGTCTGCAAAGGTGACTGCAAAAGAAAGAACAGACCAGAGTCAGCATTTCACCACTGAACAGACACATAAAACAATGCAAAAGGGCAAACTCCTCTCAGCTTTACTGAAATTAGTGTAGGCCTACTCACCTGGCTTAATCAGGAGAAATAGGAGACATATTAGATTGAGCCTGTTAAACAGAAGAGATTCAGTGCCACTGCCACCACCATGGGCATCACACGCTGTGAAGAGGGCACCACCAGGCGTCAGGGGCACCAACATTTTAGCCAATAAATACAAGAATACAAAAACAAGGCTAGAGGAGGTTTTGGAGTTATCAGGTTTCCACTATTGACCATTTAAAAACTGCGAGCATGGCAGTATCTATGATAGAGGACCCTGAGGTCATATTATTCTCGATATATCTTTCTTCATGCTCCGTTAATTTATGAAGTGCCACGGCCCCTCTACCATGGGTGCCACTGTCCTCTAGAGTCCGCAGGGCTCCACCGGGGCACTAGGTGTCCCTGTCTCTGTCTCTCCGTATGTTTGCAGGCTTGCTGATTGCTGCACCTGGGCCCGAAGTATGAACATCAATTGAAGCGTTATGTTTTGATATGACCAGAATAAGAAGTTTGGGAGCAGCTACATATTTCCTCATTTCGTAGATCTACTATTTTCTTTAATAAATTATTACTATTATTACCTCTCGTGTTGTCTCCATTTTGTCATGGTTTTGAGCCAAACTGTGACAGAAGTAATTGTAGTTATTGTTTCAATTTATATGTGGATCAGAATTTAAACTGAACATGCACTGTCAAAATAAATGAAAAATACAATCGTCTGATTTTATATTAAAAAAGTCAACCTATTTTAGTTTCACTAGTTCACTATAATTTCAACTTGACAGTGAAGAACTGAAATATTCAAGTCACAGTAAATCATCATGTTTCTAAATCATTATTCAATACAAGACAAAACTATCTTAACTGTAATTTCAGTAGTTCTTCAAATATAATAATTAAGCTTTGGCAACCCGACTGATGCAATATCTTCAATAACAATAATACAAAAAGCTTTTTGTATTATTGTTATTGAAGTTATTGCATCAGTTGCAATACGATGTATTATATTTCATGAAGTTTCAAGTTGGAAGTATTGATGATTCAACTTGAATATTTCAGTGCAAAAAAAGTTAAATAGGTTGACTTTTAAAAAAAGTAAAATCAGACCATTGTTTTTCTCACAGTATGACTTTATGAGTGTAATTCATGCTAAAACAAACATTTGTTTTCTCTATAAGATCATTCTCCCAGCGATACAAGAACACAAGAGTAGCCGCTGCATGACTGACTCTCTTCACGTATGTAGCCTATTTCAAGTCCTGCAGAAATTTCTACACTTTCATTTATGAAATATGGATGCAATTATTAGGGGTGTCAATAAACAATAATCGTACCATGGGCGTAGTGATATCTGAAAATAATCCCCATAGGCAACAAGCAGTAAGTAGTGCGTGACATCACTGCGCCCATGGTACGTTTGCTATTTCCCTTGATTATTATGCCAGATGAAGTTCCATGTCAAATCAGCCTACTGTATAACACCAGGTTTCATTTTCAGTTGGTCTTATTGCACTTTCTAACTTGAGAAGAGACACGTTTTAAATGGGAAAATTACAAGAAATCTTAGTCACTTTTAAGCATGAAGCTAGCAGGCGAGAAGCTATATGGTAATCCGATTCAATGATCTATGCTAGGCTGAAGCTAAAAGTTGTATCGCCAGACTCACAGATTGGCTGGATGAACGGGAAAAAGATAAATATTGATTGTTTTGCTCAAGGGGAGGTGGAAAATTAGCTTATTTCCAAAAATGGCGGAATATCCCTTTAAACTATAGCCGTAACTAGCCTGCAAGTTTAGATCCCAATAAAGGGGCACTTTGTAACTTTGTTTAAATAAGTGTTACTTTCTAGAGCATTTAGCCTACCATCTTTAGCACGCATCTCCATTGAAGTATGGCTATATGGTAAGGTGCTTGGTGTTGCGCTTTCTTGTCAGAGAATCTCTTAAGCCGCATTCACATACGTCGCTACTCGCCCATCTCTGAGCGAGAACTGTCAATGGAATGTGAATGTGTTCTAGCGGAATGTGGCCAGGACAGGCGATGTGAGGACTAGCGATGCGATGTGGGCGGGTACGGAGATAAAATAATTTTTACTTTCCGGCGATGCGAGTGATGCGAGTGAAGCGAGTACCAAATCAGAATGTAGAATAGAGATGATTGACAGTTAACGGACATGTTTGCAGCATAGACTGTACCGACGCCAGCAGCAGGTAGTTTTTTCTGCCAGCGAGTAGAATTTCGGCGAGAAGCGAGGAGCGATGGGCGAGTAGCGACGTATGTGAATCCCCCTTTATAGTGCTTATGCAGTTTTCAACTAGATGTACCGCAAAGCACACAAATACACACACACACACACACACACACACACACACACACACACACACACAAAATGATAAAATGAACGGCAGCAAAATTTGCCGACCAGTAGGCTAAACCATAAAATTACGGTGAAATATCAATCAATAAATTGCTGTAAAATTACGGTGAAATATCCATCAATAAATTGCTGTAAAATTACGGCTTTCCATTAAAATATAGTAAACTCGGTCGAACACGAAACAGGAAAGGGCAAAATAGGCGACAGCTGTAGCCTATATGATTATTTGTTATTTCATTTCTTATAATTTATTAGTCGGCTATTACGTGACAGAACAACTCTATATCTGTTAGTGATGTCACACATCAAACAATGTTGCAGAAACGCGAAAAAAATACTTTGATATGAGTAGGCTATCGTGTGAGTTCCTGTTGATGATGACGTGTAGCCTAGTGCACGATGGAAATAATTTGAAGGAATCTAGCAGCAGTCTTGTAAATAGTGACCCACAGTCTTTGCAAAATCCTAATCTGAGACTGGCCTGTGACTAGACTGTGACTAAAAACTCAATGAATTGTCTTTAGATGTGAGAGGGTCTGAGACTAGTCTTTCAAAAATCTTTTCCAAATCTTTGCAAAGTCTGTCAATGTAAGGTAGGCTTTAACCGTAATTTTTCGGTTATTGGTCGGCAACTTTTGCTGCCATACATTTTACTTATTTATTCTTATTATTATTCTTATTTTATTTTCTCCTATTTCAGACATTTCACATGGTCAAACCATTATATAGGCCTACCACAATAATAATAATAAAAAAACATAAACCACAAGCTGTGTAGTACCAACAGTTAAGTTGCAATTTAACATCAAATGAAGCATTGCATTTCTACCGTTTCCAAATCATTTATGGTGCATTGTAAAACCAAATATTCCTCAAAAATGCCAGCTATACGCTATCCATTTTCATTTGACACCCATGTTAACAGGTTAGAGTGTGCAGTGCACACATGCTGAAAACGTGTGCATGCTAGGATTGCTGCTTATTGCAAGTGTGTAGAAAGCGTTCATCATTGCATGTATGTAGTACAGGTGTCAAAAAGAGTGTCACATTCTCACAGGAAAAAGAGACCAAATCACATGAACCCACAAGACCAAAAACACAACACCGTAAGGTGTGCACATTAGTGTGCAGTCATGAGCACGGCCCACAGAACACTGTTTAACTGATTAAAGGCACGCGTATCTGGGTTGAGCAGACAAGACTCACAATCTGCTGTCACTCAAACCTACTTCAGGTTTTCATCTTTTTGGTTTTGTTCCAGTTGGAGCTTTGATTGAGTTCAGTGGAGCTGATAAACTTAATTCCGTTGACTTTTACTGGCTGACATTTGCATTGAAAATGCAATTAATTTTTTTAAACGTCATTAACACTCGAAGGTCCGGGGGCCTTTCAGACACTTTGAGGCCTATACTGTACAAATGATCTACTGCTGTGATCCCGAGCATGCACTCATCCTAAATTGCAGAGGTTAATAGAAAAAAACAACCATAAATGCATGACTTCAGTATCATCCTGTGAACTATACTGGTCATTATATTAGGTTATAAAACTAGATATACCGCAAAGTGGTACAAAATATGTCTGAATATTCGCTTGTGTTTGGCGGGGGTAAAGGGATGTGTGTGTGTGTGTGTGTGTGCCTCTGCTTGCCTGCGTTTGTGTGTGTTTTGTGTCTGTGTATGTATTATGTATTATGTCTCGTCAAACATGAACGTTTGTTTTGTTCCGCTACAATTAAAATTCCGAAGTCAATCATCATTTTTTTTCGGACTATGGTTCCAGGTACAGGATAGACTAACATTTCCATCTGATCAATGATACAAGAGTCTAGATACCTTGTTTGTGTGTGTTTTGTGAGATGGAGGTGCATGCTCGCAATTATCAATAAAGGCATAGGCTACAGATTTTTTATTTATTTTTTTTTTAATTCAGTTTGGGCCCCATCTGGCATGTCTCCGTGCCCCAGTTGGTGCGCGCCCCACAGAAATGCTGTGCGAAACTGACTTTCCGCTGAAAAACCACAAGCCTGTTTATCATGTGGCAGTTTTAACACCATTTTTTCAGCTCCAACCAACAAGGCGCCACACAAAGCAAGCGCTACAACACCCACATGTCTCACTGTTGTTAATCATTAAACCCATAGGCTATACAATACCCATTTTATACCACGCCACCTTATGCTACTATGTCATCTGTTTTAAGATGGGAATAGTATAGTCAATTTGCACCACACTGGCCTAGTGGTAAGTATATGTTTTAGTCTACTTGGAAATTAATGATTGCAAAAAATGATGTAGGCCTAAAGATTGGAGTGAACAACCTGTGAAGTTGTACAAACAAACCATTCAACTTAAAATACAAAACCAAATCACTATTCACATTTCCTGGTTTTATTGTTTAAGTTGGGGGAGAAAATTACCATTGATTTCCTTTCATTCTTCACATACACACATCAGCATTAGCAACTACACACAATACAGTTTTTCTCAAATGCTAAAACACATTTCACAAACGTTTCCTCCATGTTCCCCAATGTCTAAACACAATACCCTTTTCTAAAGCTACATAAGCACAACCACACCTTCTCACTTCAAAACTCAAACTTTCACACCAAAAGAGCAGCTCGAAGCTTTCAAAAATGTAAACACTATACACATCATTACACACTACAGCAAAACAATTGAAAACACATTCCTCAATTTGTGAGAAGGTTCTTTGTTTCATAACTGCCAATACATATAAAAACTTTAGAGCAACGGATCTTCTTAGATCTCTGCAGAGGATTAGGCATTCGAAGAGTTATTTTCCTAAACGCTATATCCACCATTTTACTAATGAATTTTCATAAATATATTTTTTAAATTTTGTTTTTCAAGTAATCTCAATGAAACTGTGTTGGGTTATGTTTAGTTAGACTACAGTAATTTATCTTTACTCAATAAAAACAAAACAACTGCATTTTTATTGATATTATACCTGAAACACACAATTACTGTAAATACAGTAACATGATTTGTTACAGTACAGTAATGTTTTCAAAAATGGATTTATAACGTTTTGGAAAAGAGCTCTTCATTTAGAGTTGTGAGTTTCATATGATTACAGAAAATTCTACAAGTACTGTAACACAACTCAATGCAAAAAACAGAATCTTTTGCACACAACAGTACTCTTGAAAACATGATCAGGGTGTGAAGTTCTTTTATTTCCTTCATTCACACCACACACACACACACACACCACAGTCACTGTGCGCATTAGCAACAAGTGTCTTCAATTTTGAGTCGTTGTGTGTAATAAATGACGCCAGGTGTGTTCATTGTGTTCAGTTATTGCTGACTGTGGCAAGCATTTTGCATCACATGAGCTTTCATTTGAGAATATGTTTTGCAACATGTGTTTTAGCAAGGAAAATGTGCTTAGATTTATGAGAACGGAGGATTGTGTTTTGTGAATTGTGTCTTCATGTGAAATGTGTTTATGATATTGAAAATTATGGCTAGATTTAGTAAATGTGTTTAGACAACTGGTCATTTGGTTAGAGGATTGGCTTTTGTGTTTTAGCATTTGAGAAAAACTGTAACGTCCAGTCATTGCTTCTGAAGATTTCTGTGCACATGAAAACCGTTTTACTGTAGGTTTCACAAATCTTCTCACTGACTGACTCACTGCATTTTGTTTACAATGTCAGCATTCAAGGTAAAGTTTATACACAAGAATGATCTGATGTCACATGAAAAATAGGCCCAAATCAGACAAGAGCAAACACAACAAAACAATAAATACAATCAGCAAGCATCTGTCACACACGTGCAAACATATGTTCGCAAAACTCACATCAAACACTCTGCATATCTAGTTTTACACAGAACAAACTGTTTGTGGAAAGCAAAGCTCAACGCTTTAGCAGTCAAAGACATACCTCAGAGGAAATAACAAACTGGAATATCTACACCAACAAGACATCAATAAATTAATTTTCCATTCTGCAACTCTTCAAGTGACGTACATCAAGTTTCAACAACATTCTATCTGGCTGCAATATCCTGATACTTTTCATTACTTTACACTTATTTAGAATATATTTTGGACTACTATACACAAGAGGGGAGAAGTGTCATGAATGAAGTGGGAAGGAGACAACGACAGGAGAAAACTAAACAAACATCAGCACAGGAAGTAGGATGAGGACATGTAGGGTATAGTGGCAATAGACCTCTGAAGTTCGCCTACAAAAAGGATCCAAAGCTGCCATCTTTGCCCATATAAGGAGATCCGGGAGTTAATTGAAGCTAACTGCCTATGGCAACTTGCATTGTAAGTTAGCTTTGGGGTAGCAAAGATCAAAGTGTGCCGTCTTCACCTGCCGAAGATCACAGTATCCACTAGACGGCAGTGGACAAAACTGTGTAGTGAAAAACGTCTGCATTTCAAATGCCATCATCCCCGCGAGAGTTTAACAGGTGCGATTATTGAAAATCCCCATGTTATTTTCCCATAGAAAAAATCTCAAGATACCGGATCTCCTTATTTGGGCAAAGATGGTGGCTTTTTTGTAGGCGAACTTCAGAGGTCTATAGAGTGCTCAGTCCATACGGATCTTCTGATTGGTCATCCTGTAGATGATGCTGTCGTAGCCGGGGTCCATGTTCCACAGGTTGTACGAGATGGCGATGACCGCTAGGGCCAGTACGATCATAAGCCAGAGCACGATGTTGAAGATCACGGCGTACTCCAAGCTGTATTTGTAGGCCAGATTGTAGGGACTTCCTGGGTTGCTCTGTAGATGCACATCAAACACACTGCAAAAAAGGGTGTCTAAAAACAAGATAAAAACACTAAACACACCATTCTCTGTTCATCTTTTAAAGAATGAATACTCGATAGATTCGACAAAACGATTGAAATAGCAGAATCAATGTCAGCACAAGACTCCTCGCTGCGTGCCGCCATTGTTGTTTGAATCAAACACTCGCTTCGGTGCTCCTGATTGGTTCATCATTTTTTTGCTCCCTGGAAGGAGGTTGGATTGCCCTCGAGTCCAGACCCTTGTGTGGAGCTCAGCGAAACGCCTCTGGTGGAGCATGGCGGAACTACAAGGGTCTGGCGAGAGTCAGGCTTCATACAGTACAGAGGTAGTTGGAAATTTAACGTAAGCTGAAATTGCTGATTTTAAAATCAGATAACTTTTTACAGTCCCATAATAAATAAAATATACTAAATATAAGCATTAAATGCTGGTTGTAAAATGAGATACTTCAATTTAAACTTTTTACCACCTCAGACTAGATTCCTTTTTGTACCATGTACTCGTCCGTGGGTACTTGGACGAGTATGGTATGAACACTGCAACTTGTTGGGCCAAAGTGCCACATCTCATGCCAAGACTAGATTACGTACATTTAAAGTTGTTACAGCCTCAGAATAAGTTAAATATACTAAATAAATATACATAAACATACATAAACTGCTGTTTTTAATATGATATCTTGAATCTTAAATCTCATCTTAAATTAAGGCAAATGTTGTTTCTTGTTACTGAATCTTAAAACAAGCTTTACTTTGATGAGAATTTGGGGAAGAGAGGTAAAAGATCTCATTTGAACCGTGCGACCCGGAGAGGAAACCACAATGAAGAGACAATGTTCACATTATCGCAATCTGCTTTGCTCAAGAATGGAGAGAGACTTTCTGGTGAGAGGCATCTGGAAGGTTTTGACTGTGACTACCTCAACCACCCGCATTGTTGCTGTAGACGACACCATGCTGAACAAACCGCAACAAAGACAACAGGTGCAGGTAAATGCACAAATTAATAATGTGTACAAAATACTCAACATGGGCAAGAATAAACCCAATGTTCATCCACTGTGAGATCTTTCCTGTCAGACACCAAAGTTACATTCAGCAAGAGATATAGCCTACTGTACATGCAGGTCATTATGACAGTTTATTCTCTCAGTGTTTTCCAATGAAAAAACAGGTCAGAACTCGGTAACAGTACCTGAAAACGCTCAAGACAGCACTATACACTGCTTACAGCCTTTTGAAAATACAGTAAAGTTACACATTGCTGTAGTTAGGGGAGTACGTGAGTGTCACTGCATACGTATGCTTCACATTTTTACTCAATGAATCGGAAGCACAAGCATTACAGTTTTTCTCAGTCGCTTTGATGCTTTTCTCAGATCAGAATGAAACTTCTCAGAACTGTTATTTGTTCAACCTCCACAACATTGATTACTTTGTGCACATCATAGCAATTGTTTCGTTCCTCTGAACAAATTGCAAATTGCATTTGGACATGAATCAGTTAATTTAATTTTAGATCAACAAGACATTTTCATTTGGAAATTGTGCTAAATGCAGGCTACCTGCACTTTATCATTTGCAAAGATGTATTGAGATATTGAGACATGTAAGACAATGGCAACTTGATGAATTGAATGAGAAATGCAATTCTGTTGTGGACAATTGCAAAGTGCTTTAGAGAGTTGTCCATGTTATTTTGAGAATGTAATTTCTGTTTCAAGAAATGAGCCAAACCAATGAAGAAAAACTGTAAAATAACCCAGGCCGCGCCTCCTCTTCTTGCTGATTGGACAGGCGAGAGAACCAATGAAATACAATGCTGGCCTCTGATGATATTGCAATAGCTAGGACCCATCTGCCTTATGTTCAGATATCTGCTGTTTGTTTTTCCTCACATGACCTGTAGATGATGCGTATGGATATAAGGTAGGCCAAAATCATGTTTTTGTTTTTGCTGACAGCTCAACATGTCTGTAGCTGCGTTTCCATTGACCATTAAATTGCGCAAATTAAGAGTTGCGAAAAGAAATGTGCTTATTGGAAACACACAAATGAAAAAAAAACTCAAATTTTTCGATAAAAAGGTGTTTTTTAGAACGTATCAAAATGTGTATATTTCGCAAAACTGCAATGGAAACACTTTTTTTGCATCACACGAGTCACGTGATCCAACAACAGGATGTTAAAAGGAACAAAAACGACGAAGAAGACTGTCTACAGGAAGTGGTACCGGGAGAATAATGTAAAAAAATAATATTTTTTTCATTAAAAGTGGCTCGTGTCATTCTAAAATGTTGAATCCACAGCTCCCCTGTGAACTCGCCGACAACACTTTCTCAAAAATGCTGCATACCCAACCGCTCAACTAGTTTTGTTTACCCATAGCAACAACGTTTGCTGGTTTAACGTGATGAGAACGGTGCTGAAAGAAATCTAGATTCTAGATTCTAGTTCTAGAAACTAATCAACTGGGCTGATCTACGAAATGTTCCACTGACATGGCTGTGACATGATTTAAGCATAGGCCTACAACAAACTCCTGTGAAATATGTCATTTTTATTTTATGTTTCTGCCCCACCAAAACGTAGGCCTCCTCCGCTGATGGCTTAGCCTATAGCCTAATGACTGATAATTAGCGTTAGTGCCGTGATGGCAATTTGAATGCATTTAGTGTAAATCTGGATTATGTTGATAACCGCCATGTCTCCTAATGACTTACAGCACGCGAGAATACACGAGATTTCAATTTAGTTAGCCGAATGTAATGGAAACACCGCAATTGCGAAAATTGTGATTTTCGACATTAAGACAATATCGACAACGTTTTTGCACATATTTGTACATATTTGTAATGGAAACGCAGCTTGTGTAGGCCTGACTGCCCTGAATCTGGTGGAGGGACACTTTAGGGTTGAGCAATTTACAGAAATATGTGGTGTGTGCCTTACAGAAATAAATGGCAATTTTTATTTAGTGATAAAAAATGACTTTTTGACACTTTTTGTGCTCCATACTTGTGAGAGCTGATCTGACCTGACTTGTTTGAGTGGTAGCACACAATACGTGCACACATGATGATGCTTTACAGCAACTTTTTACTACATTGAACAAAGTAAAGGCAAAAAAGTGTTTATTTGTCAAACAAATTTGGATGCAATATGAGTCTTGAATTGGATACCATACAGGAGGATACACCATAGGATCTCAAAACCGGATTATGAACGTGCCTCGCCTCGCCATAGAGAAACACATGTCAAGTCAAGTCAAGTCAAGTCAAATTTTATTTATATAGCACATTTAAAAGCAACAGCATTGCACCAAAGTGCTTTACATAGAACAAATAAATAACAATAATAATAATCATCAATAATAATAACAATAATAATAATAACACAATATTAGTAGGCAAAAGGATGGGCATTGTGATAATATTAATGAAACATAGAAACTAAAAATAAAAACAAATAAGAAATTAAAGAAAAGTTTAGAAGTTAACATTGTGATAATACAATGTTAACATGATAACATTGTATTATGAACATAGCGTAAAGTTGGTTTTATGTTGATGTTGGATATTCGACACATTCGAAAAATCCTATTTAGCACTGCCTACATGGCACAAATTTGTGTCAAACCAATGTTGATGTGAAGGCCTGCCTACATAACACAAAGCCTCTGTAAAAAAAAAAAAAACATATTTTGATTTTCTACAATTTTTAAATGTTAAATGCTATAGATCTGTTGTGCGGCCTGACCTTTTGACCTTTTACCTGAAATGTTATTTTTGAAGTCTTGGTCTATTATAACAAGATTGCTGATATCACTTAATAATGACATCTAGTGACATTAAATAGTGACATCAGCAATTTATTCAGGAAATGTTTTATGAGTTCATCACCCAGCAAGTAAATAATAATAATAAAACATGTTTAACAGTATAGACATAAACATCTGGTACTTACCCAGCCAACATTCGTATGTGGGGCCCATGTGGGTACCATATGTGTTGCCATTATGGGTCCAATATGGGATTGTCCGCAGGTTCCAAAGTGGCCCCATGTCATTTGCCCACATGGGCTTCATGCAGGATTACACTGGGTTTTAAATGGGTCCCAAATGGGCAACATACGTTGGACCCATATCGACCCCAGCTTTAAGTTCTACCTGGGTTCTACATGGGTACCACATGGGTTGAAATGTGGGTTTTTTCTGGGATTGTCCGCAGGTTCCAAAGTGGCCCCATGTCATTTGCCCACATGGGCTTCATGCAGGATTACACTGGGTCTTAAATTGGTCCCAAATGGGCAACATACGTTGGACCCGTATGGACCCCAGCTTTAAATTCTACCTGGGTTCTACATGGGTACCACATGGGTTGAAATGTGGGTTTTTTCTGGGATTGTCCGCAGGTTCCAAAGTGGCCCCATGTCATTTGCCCACATGGGCTTCATGCAGGATTACACTGGGTCTTAAATGGGTCCCAAATGGGCAACATACGTTGGACCCATATGGACCCCAGCTTTAAATTCTACCTGGGTTCTACAGGGGTACCACATGGGTTGAAATGTGGGTTTTTTCTGGGATTGTCCGCAGGTTCCAAAGTGGCCCCATGTCATTTGCCCACATGGGCTTCATGCAGGATTACCCTGGGTCTTAAATGGGTCCCAAATGGGCAACATACGTTGGACCCATATGGACCCCAGCTTTAAATTCTACCTGGGTTCTACATGGGTACCACATGGGTTGAAATGTGGGTTTTTTTCTGGGATTGTCCGCAGGTTCCAAAGTGGCCCCATGTCATTTGCCCACATGGGCTTCATGCAGGATTACACTGGGTTTTAAATGGGTCCCAAATGGGCAACATATGCTGGACCCATATGGACCCCAGCTTTAAATTCTACCTGGGTTCTACATGGGTACCATATGGGTTGAAATGTGGGTTTTTTGTGGGATTGTCCGCGGGTTCCAAAGTGGCCCCATGTCATTTGCCCACATGGGCTTCATGCAGGATTACCCTGGGTTTGAATTGGGTCCCAAATGGGCAACATACATTGGACCCATCTTGACCCCAGCCTTAAATTCTTCCTGGGTTCTACATGGGTTGAAATATGTTTTTTAGTGGGATTGTCCGCGGGCTCTAAAGTGGCCCCATGTCATTTGCCCACATGGGCTCCATACAGGATTACACTGGGATTTATTTGGGTACTAAATAAATAAATAAATAAAAAACCATAACCATAAATGGGCAACAAACAATGGACCCATCTGGGGCCCCAGCCTTAAATTCTACCTGGGTTCTACATGGGTACCACATGATAATTATTAAGTAGGGACAAGCTGGGCAATGCATAAAAGATCTTGGTCCTGTTTTCAATTTCATATGGCACCGACATTTACAATAAAATATAATTAAAATCCCAATGTTTACAACATATGCTGTAAATACCAATCCAAAACTAGACCCATTTGTACTGTAATTCACCAGAAAATAACATTAGTCACTTCCACAGCAGAAAGAGCAGCCTAATTTTCTTTTTCCAAATTTAATACTCATCATTTAATAAATTCCAACACAAGACAAACTGGTTACAACAACAATAACTGAAGTGATCCTACAGTAAGCCAATCACTTTGCCACTCTGGCTGCTCTCAGCCCTCCCCAGTCCCTTGCCCCAGTGAACCATTTTCCCAATGCCCGTTCAGCCTCCTGCTGATCTGTCATGCTGGTCAGAGGGTTCTTCTTTAAGGACTCTGTAAAACAAAATTTTATTTAAGATTAAAAGCTTGGATATGAGTCTGTTTTTTGGTGCGTTCATGAGCAACTGGGATGTGGGAGAATTATAGAGTTTAGGGGATGTATGTCACAGCTGAACTAGGAATTTCCCAGTTTGAAGTGTGGGCTTTGGGAAAGCTCCCAGGAAAATGTTTTGATGTCACTGAACATAGTGAAGGCTCTCTGTGGAGTTGAGAAGTGGGAATCTTCCCACTTCCTAGCTGCATGAAAGCACTATTTTTCATGAACATTATCAGACAGGAAATCAACATACATCACACAATTCCATGTTTCATTTTTTTAGAATGCATTTCTAAAAGCAACAAGCCCCTAATTGTTGTAGACTTCTGTGGTCTTACCATTTGTGGGGGCTTTCCCACATGATTTTCCAATCAAAATATACAGTATATATACAGTGGGGAGCACATGTATTTGATACCATGCTAAAGTTGACTAAAAAGAGGAATATAAAATCATCATTTGACAATTTATCTTAATGCCTTAATGAAAAAAAAAATAGTAAAAATCAAACCGCTAAGGACACTAATTTTCTTGATTGAAAACTGTATCATAAATAAATAAAAGTTCTTCCTTAAAGGAATAGTTTGGTATTTTACACTTTAAGCCCATTTTCTGTATTGCCTAGCATGCAAATGAGGACAGAATAGACCATGCCTGTAGCGAGCAATGCTGAAGCCATAGAGAGAACATTCTAAAGCAGCGCAAATTGCAGAAACAGGCTCAATCTTCGATATTTCTGTGTCAAACACTCGTTTGCATCCTAGGCAATACAGAAAACGTAAAATACATTTTAAAGTGTAAAATACCAAACTATTCCTTTAAATACAGGGGGCACAAGTATTTGACTCCTATGTTAAATTCTCATAGGGGCAGGAGGATTTTTGTATCTGTTTTTATTTTTAAAGGCCTGCCATTTCATGGATCCAGGATATTATGCATCCTGATAAAAGTTCCCTTGGCCTTTGGAATTGTATATTTAAAAACATATGCAAAATCCTCCTACTCCTATGTGAATCTAACATAGGGGTCAAATACTTATGCCCCCTGTATTTTAGGAAGAACATTTATTTATTTATGATACATTCTTCAATCACAAAGAAAATTGGTGTCCTTAGCGGTTTGATTTTTACCCATTTTTTTAATTAAGGCATTAAGATCAATTGTCAATTGATGATTTTATATTTCTCTTTTTAGTCAACTTTAGCATGGTATCAAATACATGTGCTTCCCACTGTGTGTATTGCCAAAAGTATTGGGTCACCTGCCTTGACCCCCATATGAACTTCAGTCACATCCTATTCGTAATCCATAGGATTTAATATGACGTCGGTCCACCCTTTGCACCCATAACAGCTTCAACTGTTCTGTGAAGCGAATTTTTGAGCATTCTCCCAGAAGCGCATTTATAAGGTCACACATTAATGTTGGATGAGGAGACCGGCTCTCAGTCTGCGCTCTAATTCATCTCAAAGGTGTTCTGTTGGGTTGAGGTCAGGACTCTGTGCAGACCAGTCAAGTTCATCCACACCAAGCTCTGTCATCTATGTCTTTATGGACCTTGCTTTGTGCACTAGTGCAGTCATGTTGGAACAGGAAGGGGCCATTCCCGAGCTGGGCTTGGCCTCTTAGTTCCAGTGAAAGGAACTCTAAATACTTCAGCATTAAGCAAGAGATTTTGGACAATTCCATGCTCCCAACTTTGTGGAACAGTTTGGGGATGGCCACTTCCTGTTCCAACATGACTGTGTACCAGTGAACCAAGCAAGGTCCATACAGACATGGATGACAGAGTTTGGTGTGGATGAACTTGACTGGCCTGCACAGAGT
Source organism: Sardina pilchardus (assembly GCF_963854185.1). NCBI lineage: Eukaryota > Metazoa > Chordata > Actinopteri > Clupeiformes > Clupeidae > Sardina > Sardina pilchardus. Next base: position 562,975 of record NC_085016.1, read on the forward strand.
CCTGACCTCAACCCAACAGAACACCTTTGGGATGAATTAGAGTGCAGAATTAGAGCGCAGACTGAAAGCCTGCCTCCTCGTCCAACAATAGTGTGTGACCTCACCAATGTGCTTCTGAAAGAACGGTCAAAAATTCCCATAAACATACTCCTAAACCTTGCGGAAAGCCTTCCCCGAAGAGTTGATGCTGTTGTAGCGGCAAAGAGTGGACCGACGTCATATTAAACCCTATGAATTAAGAATATGATGTGACTGAAGTTCATGTGGGGGTCAAGGCAGGTGACCCAATACTTTAGGCAATATAGTATACACCGTGCCCTCCAAAAGTATTGGAACACATGCTAAAGTTGACAATATAAAATCATCTTTTGGAAATTGATCTTAATGCCTGAAATGAAAAAAAGAGGAAATATTACTTTAAGGACATCAATTTTCTTTGTGAATGAATAATGTAAATAAATAAATGTTCTCCTTAAAATACAGGGGTCATAAGTATTGGAACGCCCATGTTAAATTCCCATAGAGGCAGGCAGATTTTTATTTTTAAAGGCCAGTTAATTCATGGATCCAGGACACTATGCACCCTGATAAAGTCCCCTTGGCCTTTGGAATTAAAATAACCCCAGATCAACACTATACCCTTCACCATACCAAGAGATTGGCATGGTTTTATTTCAGTTAGCCTATTAGCTGGTTTGAATTGCATTGAGCTCAATGAGAATGAAACCAGCTTATAGGCTAACTGAAATAAAACCATGCCAATCTCTTGGTATGGTCAAGGGTATAGTGTTGATGCGGGGTTATTTTAATTCCAAAGGCCAAGGGGACTTTATCAGGGTGCAAAGTGTCCTGGAACCACAAATCATCATGCATCAGCAGCCAATTTACTTACCATGAATGACTGGGAAAAGATGCAGGTCTTTGAACTTGTCTGCCACCATGTGAACCTAAAAACAGCAGCCAACGGGGAAATGGATTACATATTGTAGCCTATATGGCAAAACCCTAAAGCAGTGGTTGTCAAACTGTGGTACGGGTACCACTGATGGTATGCTTATTCTCTATTGTGGTACCCTGGGAGTCTCAAAGATATTTTATTTCATGAAGACAAAATAATCACTTCAGATGATAGAAATATAATGGGTACCAAAATGCAACGTATCTGGCATTTTTGTGACTTAACCCAGTGATAAATAATGCCTTGTTTGCTAAAGTGTTGTAAGATGCATTCCATGACTTGCTGTAGGACATACTCATGCGCTGTGCATTGCGCAATATACAAATGCCACAGAACTTTATAGACATGAAGTTTCAAACTCAGAGCCTACCTGATGACAAGTCCTCTGGGTCTTGGAGTGTTTGGGCAGTAGAGTATAGCCTACTTCACCATCTGAATCAAGCAAAAAGTCAAGAAAGATTTAAGTAAGCTTATTGTTACTTATCCTGCATGATAGCCTCGTCAATATTAACATGGAGATATCCTCAGCCTAGCACTATTCCAACTGGATGGATGGATGGATGAAATGTTACAATACACAAGTGGATTGAAACAGCTTTAAAGACATTCTAATACTTGGACAAGACAATATACGTGACATCATTGACAGAATAAAAACAAAACAATTATAATTTGATGTCAATCTTGGCAGGCGCGCCTGCAGGTGTACGTCTGTACGCACTGTGCGTACCATCAGGCTACTCAACAACGAGAGAAAATTTCCCTTGTGTGTGAATTCACACCAAATTGGCCAACTATACCATACCTTCCCAACTATGCACATCCCATTAGCTGCCTGCCATCAGGCCATTTATAATGTTCTATTTTAAGTGAAGTCAGTCAACACATTATCAAAGTTAACTTTATGCAGAACTGTATATCCACGCGCACACATTTCGTTTGAGCAGGAGAGATTATGCAAGCAGGCGCGCAACTAGGGTACTTGTTGTTTCCTTTTACTCAGCTAGCTACAGTGGGGAGCACATGTATTTGATACCATGCTAAAACAGGAATATATATAGCTAGAGATTGCCATGGTGCTTTTTTCCAGTAGGCCTATTAGCCTGTTTGATTTGCATTGAGCTCAATGAGCATCAAACAGGCTAATAGGCCTACTGGAAAAAGCACCATGCCTATTAGGCCAGTCAAACTAACGTTTGACATATAACAAATTGCAATAGTAATCATTCCAAGTTTTTTGTGATCTAATTAACATATTAAAAATCTACCGATTTATATTTAGTGGAACATACTTTTTTTCAAGGTCAAAGGTAGCAATTTCCAATGCATTTTGCCATTGGGATTTACTACAGGTGAAATGGGTAAAATTGTAAACAGTTGTTTACTTACATTAAGGCAAAGATTTTTTGTATTGAAAGTTTTCTCAAATGTGATGTTTAGATGTGCAAATGAGACCAGTTTTACTTAAATATACATGCGATAATTTGCATACAGTGCCTATAGAAAGTTATCATACCCTTTTGAAATAGTCACTTTTTTTGTCTTACAGCCTGAAATCAAAACCCATTTTAAAAAAAAATCTTTTCCAGTTTTATTTACAAATGTAGCTGTACAACATCAAAATAATGAAAAAAAAGTCAACAGTTCTGAAAATTAATAAAAAATTAAAAACTAGAATAACAGGGTTGGAAAAGTCATCATACCCCTGACTTAATACTTTGTAAAGCTTCCTTTTGCTTTCATTACAGCCATCAATCTGTTTGGATATGTCTCTATTATAGCTTTGCACACCTAGATAGGGGAATATTTGCCCAATTTTCTGTGCAGAAATGTTAAAATTTAGTCAAATTCTGTAGGGAATGGCGATGGACTGCTCTCTTCAAGTCAATCCACATATTTTCTATAGGATTTAAGTCAGGGCTCTGACTTTGCCACTCAAGGATATTCACCATCCTATCCTTAAGCCACTGCTTTGTTCTTTTGGCAGTATGTTTAGGATTTTTGTCGTGTTGGAAGGCGAATGACCTCCCCATCCTCAGCTGTTTAGGAGAGGGACGCAGGTTTTCCTCAAGAATTTTGGTGTACTTGGCAGCATCCATTTTCCCTTCTATCCTGACCAATTGCCCAGTCCCCGCTGAAGAGAAACATCCCCAAAACATAATGTTGCCCCCACCATGCTTCAAAGTAGGTATGGTGTGTTTTGGGTGTGTTTGGGTGTGTATACTGTGTTTGGTTAGCGCCTGGAGCTCAGTCCAAAAACTTCAATCTTAGTCTCCAAAAAGTTCGATCTTAGTCTCATCTGACCATATAAGCTTTTTCCACATGGTAGCAGAATATTCCAGATGTGTTTTTGCACTGAACTCCAAGCGCAATGTTTGGCGAAAACCAACACAGTACACCACCCAAAACACACCATACCTAGTGTGAAGCATGGTGGGGGCAACATTATGTTGTGGGGATGTTTCTTTTCAGCGGGAACTGGGCAATTGGTCAGGATAGAAGGGAAAATGGATGCTGCCAAGTACACCCACATTCTTAAGGAAAACCTGCGTTCCTCTCCTAGACAGCTGAGGATGGGGAGGTCATTCGCCTTCCAACACGACAATAATCCTAAACATACTGCCAAAAGAACAAAGCAGTGGCTTAAGGATAGGATGGTGAATATCCTTGAGTGGCAAAGTCAGAGCCCTGACTTAAATCTTATAGAAAATATGTGGATTGACTTGAAGAGAGCAGTCCATCGCCATTCCCTACAGAATTTGACTAAATTTTAACATTTCTGTACGGAAAATTGGGCAAATATTCCCCTATCTAAGTGTGCAAAGCTATAATAGAGACATGTCCAAACAGATTGATGGCTGTAATGAAAGCAAAAGGAAGCTTTACAAAGTATTAAGTCAGGGGTATGATGACTTTTCCAACCCTGTTTTTCTAGTTTTTAATTTTTTATTAATTTTCAGAACTGTTGACTTTTTTTTCATTATTTTGATGTTGTGCAGCTAAATTTGTTAATAAAACTGGAAAAGTTTTTTTAAAAAATGGGTTTTGATTTCAGGCTGTAAGACAAAAAAAGTAACTATTTCAAAAGGGTATGATGACTTTCTATAGGCACTGTATATTTCTAGAAAACTAAATGTGACCAATAGGTACAGTCAGCTTCAAAATAATTGCTGCATTTTGCTTATATTGGATACCAAAAGCATATACAAATGGAATATTAGATATCACTTCATATCACCTCAAAAAATGAGGAAATCAAGTCAAGTCAAAATCAATGCGTTTCAATGGAAGTACATTATAGAACAAATGATTGTCAATGATATGGTATGATGGAAGTATCTCAATGCATTAGTTTCATTTTTGGCCCTTTTTTGAGCTAGATTGACTGGCCTATATCTCTAGCTATGGTGAAGGGTATGTGATTATGTGGGGCTATTTTAATTCCAACAGCCAAGGGAACTTTATCGGGATGCATAATATCCTGGATCCATGAAATAGCTGGCCTTAATATCTCTGGTTGTATTTACAGTAGACCATTCATATTTGGGTGGCTATACGATTGTAGATAATTGCTTGATATGAGTCTATTTATGTTTCTGTAGCTACACCATGTCTTGAGAAATAAACACTGTTACATTTGTACCACTGTTACAATTGTGGACAGAGAGGACAGTAAAGAAGGTGTGGTGCTATTTAAAGTGAGATACATACCATCCTAAGACAATGTTCATCATTTGCTCTCCGTCACCGCAACTGCACCAGTCTGTTTTAGAAGTTACCAAATGAGAAAACCTTCATCAGATTTACAGCATTAGAACAGAAAAAAATCTAACATGACAATTAAGAGAGCATCAGCACTTCTCTGTATAGCAATGTACTTAGATGAAAATTACTGTGTGGACTGGGAGGCATCACTAAAGGATTGGACATCACATCGGTTGACATAACAGAGAGGGTTGTTGAATTAAGGCTGATAAAACAAAGAAGTGGCTGTTTAAAGTGTGATAAGTTGAAAACTCACTGGGTGTCAACAGGTCTTTGTGCTGGCATGATGTGCTTGCATCATGAGGGCTTGAAAAAGACAACTAATATTCAAAGTTGCAAAATAATTTAAACAAAAAGGTGACCATTAACTCATTAACTGCCATTGACGTCTTTAAACGTCAATTTAGACCCATACGTTGACTGCCATTGACGTCTATATACGTCAATTGCCGTTTTCAATGGGGAGGGCTCCTGGGTGGGCTTGGGAACGATCTGGCAGAGTTTCAGGCTTGTAAACAGAGTGCACTAGCGATCCGAACCTCTAGATGGCAACAGTGCCATTTGGATCATTAGTATCTGCCTAGAGTGCACAAGTCATGCAGAGACAACTAGCAAACTCACTGAAGATCGACCACAGTGGATCTAGTTTGCACGCGATGCAGGGAATAAATATGCTTACTTCTTACATCAAGGATGGAAAACACGTGAACGGTATGATCCATTTACATTGGATATTGCGATATAGACTAACAACAACCTTGCTAGTGCTAGCTTGCTAAGTCTAGCATCCTGTTCAGAGTCTTTAGCGACCATCAGAGTCCCTAGCAACCTTGACGAGACTGACGAGATAACAGTGCAATCGTGGTTGACATACTACTGAAACGCTAACGTTAAAAAGTTGATTTTCACAAAAAGATCGTTTTCTCCATGTTTTGGTCAAAAACAGGTGTTTTTAGCAAAACTAACCCATGTTCTACTGACGATTACTAAAGAACGGAAAACGATAGAAACAAGCCGTTTTTTCCTGGTGAAAGAAGAGAGTCTACTCTTTCATTTGGTACCTTCGGTGTTTACATAGTCATAAAGCTCACCGTTCGGTGGATCTTGGAAAAACAGTCAAAATGCTGTAAAACGTCTGGCAGTATGGAGCGCTCTGCACTGAAAATCGCTGGCAGCCAATGAGTTAATTGTGACGATACTTACTTGGTGACAACGTTTCCCTTCCCCATAATCCATTGGCACTCTCCACCTGGCCGGACAAGCCTGTAACATGTATATGAGCCTGTGACTACAGTCTTGTGTGTAAAGAAATCACCAAACTTGATTCTCAAGCAACAACACTTTACCCTGAATAGAATTTTGAAATTGTTAGTGCAATGGATAGAGATTACTCACTGGACATTTCCTTGCGCCAAGATCCTGCCAAACAGTTTGCCAGGCTAGAGAAAGGTTGCACAAGGCCTTTCAAGGTTTGATTAACAGTGTCTGAAACAAAAGTCAGTCTACATGTACTTGTGATATTAAAAAATACACTTATCTTATGTTAGGAGGCATAGCTGTTCATATAAAGTACTGTGTGACATGTCAGAAAAGTAAGTTGCTTTACGTTTGTGCTGTGGGATGATTGTTGCAACTGGAAATGTAATTATACTCACGTGAAGTCGTTTCCCTACCCTGAGATCTGTTAACTGGGTGAGATGACGTTTGATTTCCACAGTCTGAAACACATGAAACAACTATTGTTATTAGCTACCATGAGTAACAAAATGAGTTGCAGATGATAACATTACTGACAGAAATTCTACGAAAAACTACAACCACTTAAAAAATGCAAACATCAAACAAATTAGATAATATCCCACAGCAAACTATATTTTAAAGTGAGCTCATAGGCTATGTATTCTATTTTAATGTCAACAAGTGCCATGGCTATTGAGGCATGACAGCCTACTTCACAGCTCAAATTCTCAGAAAAGGTGATTGTAATGCTACATTTGAATCTGTGGCAGCTTTATGTAGTATGACAAAAATGTCATTTTTCACTTCTAAACAATTAGGCTAGTGCACAGACGTCCCACCGTTTGGTTTGCTGCCTACAGTTCACGTAAATCCATTGGCTTGTACGCCACCCAAATGTGTGTTGAGTGTCCTCTACATGTTGGCCCCTTCTCCAAAATCCAAACCACACACCATTACACTGATACTGCCATGTGCACTTCTCTTAGAAAGGATACATTTCGTCGCATAACCCCAAAATATTACCGAGGCACAAACCTTGCTCACCCTACCTGGCTAGAGGCATGTCGAGAACATGCGACAGCAATTTGGCTTTCACAACCAGTACAAAAACATAATGTGGCTTCTCAATAACGTTAGAAACACTTCTTCCTGCTGCTAGCATAGCAAACTTAGCTTAGTTTGGCCACCAGCCTAGCTCTTGTAATGACTAAGCAAAAAAACAAAGCTTGTTTAAGCTTATCTGGGTTAAAGTGCTGCATGTCTATCAGAACATGTTTATGGTCGTTTTCAAACGTTCGTTTTCCAGTTCTGTATTAGCAGCTAACTATGACCAATGTTTAGCTAGCTAGTGGGCCAAGTTACATTTTAATTTAATTAGTTTAAAACAATAGAGTTAAAACTGCTAACACTATAATAACTTATTAACATAAAAATGTACAATTCTGACCGAACTTACCTTGATCTTGATGATGACAGTGCTAAACGCTGGTCAGAGCTGTTGCTGCAGCCACAGCAGAAAGAAAAAATTCAAATCGTGCGCATCGGCCAATCAGAGTGGCGGTTGGACGTGCTATCAGAGAGATCATCACCACATTTTCTGAAGCAGATCTCCAACAACAAACGAATAGGCTAAATAAATAAATAAATGGAAATATGCAGCATATGATGGTTCATCAGATTCAAACTATATAGGCTATGTTAATATGTGTCGTTCATGTTGATAACAACAATGTTGATATTTTTCATCAAATAATTAAAGCAACACCATGTAAGTTTTGCTCTCGGGGTCCCCCTACAGTTGGGAAACGGTAATTTCTTATACTTATGTCGTAAAATCTGTCACGGTTACACCAGAAGCAAGTTAGACATAGCGTACAGTAGCCTATAGGCTACTTGAGGCTGCACATTAGGCTAAATATTAAATTATGTGGTAGCCTACTACGATACCAGTTGTGATACATTTGTAAAACTAGGCTTTCAGCTCAGGTATGTGCACGTTCTCGGTATTGGGATGATGTTGGTCATTACTTATTTAAAAAAAAAAAAAAAAAACGATTGCGATATTTATAAGCAATAGCGTAGCCTAATCTGGTCATTTTTAGTGTCTTTATAACATAAAAAAAAATCGATGGTCACCAGATATTGTATTCTAATTTCTATGGTATTCACGTCCATAGTGGCATATATTTGCACGCCCAAAATGTTTGGAGAGGCAGCTAGAGCTCTTATAATATGATGACAGAATCTTACACGTGATAACTTTGTTTTCCAAGGTAATTGTTTGGTCAGTAGCCTTTAGGCGGTAGATTTACACGTTGAGCTATAACTAGCACACATAACCAGCTCCCGTGCAGTTTGGTTGGCAGCATGATGACACTAGAATCTAGTGACTAGATGACAGAGCTAGGATACACGTGCTTTTGTTGATGAGCCGATTTCTGCAGGAGGAGTTCTCACGTCTTGGGCAAACTCGGACTGCCTGCGTTGCGTGTGAAATGTATAGCTATTCCAGGTAGCCTAGCCCATGGCATGCATTTCAGCATATCATCATATGAATATAATTCCATGGGTTTTATTTTTTTCAAACGCCAAAAGATCACGTAGCTCATGTTTATAAGGCATCAGCTGTCTATTCAACGCTCGCACAGAATTTGAGGAAGTGGTGGGGGAAGTGGGCCCTATATGCCGTAAAGCAGTCGAATTTTGTAGTTCTTTGGTTCGTACCGGTTCGTACCCGAACCCCAAAAGGTTGAAAAACTCCATGGTGTTGCTTTAAAATAATATAATGTCAATTTCCTGCACTTTAGACGTCCACTGACGTCCAAAAAAGTGACGTCCAAATGTTGACATTCAACTGAGGTCGTGGTTGGACGTCCAAAAAGTGGACCCTTTGGACGTCTTTTTCATTTTTTATTTAAAAAAAGAATGTATCAATGGCAAAGAAAATCCTAGGATTTCAGTCCTCTCACCTGCAGCAAGCTCATTCAAAAAGCCCATTCAACCTAATTTGCATTTGAAAGAGACACTCACTAAGTAGGCTAACACATTAAGTCTGACTATCTTTGTTTTTTGTAAAACTGCATAACATTTTTGAATGTTCTTCTTACTTTCATGTAGCCACCTTTGTTTTCAAGGTTCCAATTTCAAAGGTCTAGCTAGATATATTTAAAGTGTGTATTTTTTACAAGGCTTGATGACCTTTGAAAATCATTTGTAAAAAAGTTATGTTTAGGCTAAGGTATAGCAGATTGCCTCAAAGTGCCTGAAAGAGCCCTATACCTCCAAGTGTTATGTGCTCTTTGGGGACACAGGGTAGTCTGGCTTTCACCACACTAAGGTCAATCTTTTAAGACTGAGCATCAGTCTGGGGAGTCTGTGCTGTATTTTTACTGCTCAAGAGGCATGATCAATGGGCATAGTTCAAATGACTCTGTACACAATTGGAAAGTCCTTCAACCAATCAGACCAATGATCCGGGTGCGCCTTGTGGATAAGTTTACGATTAGTTCCAGCAAACATGGACAGGACGCAAGAGAGACAAATGTTCAGGTTTCCAGCTTGAGCTGCAGGGCGAAATCCAATCGCCGGCGGATTGGGCTACTGTAGGTTCACCCAGTCTAGACACAGTGGGTAAGGAGAGGCAGTTGTTACATAGGTTGTTTTGGAAGGCCCTGTCTCCATGGGTCAGAGATGTACAGATGGGTCAGGGATGTACAGAGACTGTGACTGGGTGTAGGGGAGAAGAAATAGAAATATGTTAATGGAGCGAGTGGATTGATGGTGATATTGGTGACAGCAGGTGGGCTCTGACACTGGATTGGAAAGGTTCAAAGATCTCATGGTTGGACATGTATTGCTGGAGTTGGGCAGTCACTGCTCTTTCCAGGTTTAGACTCAAGAAAGGGGAGATTGAATATTGGCCATGTGTTCCATGAACTGTGATGTGATCTCATTTGACCAGCGCTTTTCAAAGCCAAAGAAAACTTTGTGTGTGTTTGCCCATGTCCGACCTGGGTGGTAAATTCAAATCTGCCATTCTGAGCCTATTTATGTGTTTCATATTAATATCCCATCTAGGACCCATATGGATCGCCCACGTTTGGGGTTTGTCCAGCTTTGGTCATACCCAACCCGAGTGGTTCACCCTAATGGGCCATATATGTATTGGCCAGTCTAAACCCAATTGTTGATTTCCTATTATTTCCTACCCACACACACAGCACCGACATGGGATGCCCACATAGGTTTGTTGAGGTTTGCCCATGTCGGAACCAGTCATTAAGCACCAATGGGCCCCATTTAGTTGCCCATTCTGAGACCATGTATCGGTTTTTAATGTTATTACCCATCTAGGACCCATATAAATTGGCAATGTGGATTTGTCCACTTTTGCCCATATCCAACCCAAGTGGCTCACCCTAATGAGCCCCATATGTATTGCCCAGTCTCAATCCAGTTGTTGATTTTCCCATTAATGACCCACATGGTACCCACATGGGGAGCCCACATGGGTTTGTCCAGGTTTGTCCAGGTTTAGCTCAAACATTAAACACTAATGGGATCCATATGTGTTGCCCACTCTGAGACCATGAATTGGTTTCCCATGAATTGCCCATAAAGAGCCCAAATGGACTACCCACGTGATATCGACCAGTGTTGCCCATTTCAGATCCAAGCAGTTAACCCTACTGGGCCCCATATGTGTTGCCCAGCCTGAACCCAATTGTTGATTTCCCATTTATGACCCAAACAGCACAGATATGGGATGCCCACATAGGTTTATCCAGGTTTGCCCATGTTTAACCCAAACATTAAATACAAATGGGCCCCATATGTGTTGCCCATTCTGAGCCCATATATTGGTTTCTCATTAATTACCCATGTAGGGCCCAAATGGACTGCCCATGTGACATTGTCCCGGTTTTCCCATATCCAACCCAAGTGGCTAACCCTAATGGGCCCCATACTGTATGTGTTGCCCAGCCTGAACCCAATTGTTGATTTCCCATTTATGACCCACATGGCACCAACATGGGGAGCCCACATGGGTTTGTTGAGGTTTACCCATGTCGGACCAGACCTTAAACACTAATGGGCCCCATATGTGTTGCCCATTCTGAGCCCATATATTGGTTTCTTATTAACTACCCATGTAGGGCCCAAATGGACTGCCCATGTAATATTGTCCTGGTTTTCCCGTATCCATCCCGAGTGGCTAACTCTAATGGGCCCCATATGTGTTGCCCAGCCTGAACCAATTGTTGATTTCCCATTTATGACCCACATGGCACCAACATGGGGAGCCCACATGGGGATTATTCAGGTTTGCCCATGTTTAACCCAAACATTAAACACATTGGGCCCCATATGTGTTGCCCATTCTGAGCCCATATATTGGTTTCTCATTAATTACCCACAGAGAACCGATGTGGGATGCCCACATGGGTTTATCCAGGTTTGCTCATGTTTAACCCAAACATTAAATACAAATGGGCCCCATATGTGTTGCCCATTCTGAGCCCATATATTGGTTTCTCGTTAATTACCCATGTACGGCCCAAATGGACTGCCCATGTGATATTTTCCCGGTTTTCTCTTATCCAACCCGAGGTTCTAACCCCAATGGGCCCCATATGTGTTGCCCAGCCTGTACCCAATTGTTGATTTCTCATTATTGACCGACATGGCACCAACATGGGGAGCCCACATGGGTTTGTTGAGGTTTACCCATGTCGGAACCAGACCTTTAACACTAATACGCCCCATATGTGTTGCCCATTCTGAGCCCATATATTGGTTTCTCATTAACTACCCATTTAGGGCCCAAATGGACTGCCCATGTAATATTGTCCCGGTTTTCCCATATCCATCCCGAGTGGATAACTCTAATGGGCCCCATATGTGTTGCCCAGCCTGAACCAATTGTTGATTTCCCATTTATGACCCACATGGCACCAACATGGGGAGCCCACATGGGTTTGTTGAGGTTTACCCATGTCGGAACCAGACCTTTAACACTAATACGCCCCATATGTGTTGCCCATTCTGAGCCCATATATTGGTTTCTCATTAACTACCCATGTAGGGCCCAAATGGACTGCCCATGTAATATTGTCCCGGTTTTCCCATATCCATCCCGAGTGGCTAACTCTAATGGGCCCCATATGTGTTACCCAGCCTGAACCCAATTGTTGATTTCCCATTTATGACCCACATGGCACCAACATGGGGAGCCCACATGGGGATTATCCAGGTTTGCCCATGTTTAACCCAATCATTAAACACTATGGGCCCCATATGTGTTGCCCATTCTGAGCCCATATATTGGTTTCCCATTTATGACCCACACATAACCGATGTGGGATGCCCATGTGGGTTTATTCAGGTTAAGCCATGTTTAACCCAACCATTAACTACAAATGGGCCCCATATGTGTTGCCCATTCTGAGCCCATTTATTGGTTTCTCATTAATTACCCATGTAGGGCCCAAATGGACTGCCCATGTGATATTGTCTCGTTTTCCCCATATCCGACCCGAGTGGATAACCCTACTGGGCCCTATATGTGTTGTCCAGCCTGAACCAATTGTTGATTTCCCATTTATGACCCACACAGAACTGATGTGGGATGCCCACATGGGTTTATCCAGGTTTGCCCATGTTTAACCCAAACATTAAATACAAATGGGCCCCATATGTGTTGCCCATTCTGAGCCCATATATTGGTTTCCCATGAATTACCCATTAATGGCCCAAATGGACTACCCACGTGATATTGACCAGTATTGCCCATATCAGATCCAAGCAGTTAACCCTACTGGGCCCCATATGTGTTGCCCAGCCTTAACCTAATTGTTGATTTCCCATTTATGACCCACACAGAACCGATGTGGGATGCCCACATGGGTTTATCCGGGTTTGCCCATGTTTAACCCAAAGATTAAACACTAATGGGCCCCATATGTGTTGCCCATTCTGAGCCCATATATTGGTTTCCCATGATTTACCCATGTAGGGCCCAAATGGACTGCCCATGTGATATCGACCAGTTTTGCCCATATCAGATCCAAGCAGTTAACCCTACTTGGCCCCATATGTGTTACCCAGCCTGAACCCAATTATTGATTTACCATCTATCACCCACACAGAACCGATGTGGGATGCCCACATGGGTTTATCCAGGTTGGCCTATGTTTAACCCAAACATTAAATACAAATGGGCCCCATATGTGTTGCCCATTCTGAGCCCATTTATTGGTTTCTCATTAATTACCCATGTAGGGCCCAAATGGACTGCCCTTGTGATATTGTCCCGGTTTTCCCATATCCGACCCGAGTGGCTAACCCTACTGGGCCCTATATGTGTTGCCCAGCCTGAACCAATTGTTGATTTCCCATTTATGACCCACACAGAACCGATGTGGGATGCCCACATGGGTTTATCCAGGTTTGCCCATGTTTAACCCAACCATTAAATACAAATGGGCCCCATATGTGTTGCCCATTTTAAGCCCATATATTGGTTTCCCATGAATTTCCCATTAAGGGCCCAAATGGACTACCCACGTGATATTGACCAGTTTTGCCCATATCAGATCCAAGTAGTTAACCCTACTGGGCCCCATATGTGTTGCCCAGCCTGAACCCAACTATTGATTTCCCATTTATGACCCACACAGAACCGATGTGGGATGCCCACATGGGTTTATCCAGGTTTGCCCATGTTTAACCCAAACATTAAATACAAAAGGGCCCCATATGTGTTGCCCATTTTGAGCCCATATATGGGATTCCTATTACAGACCACAGTAGGACTCATAGTGGGAGCCCACATGGTTTTGACCAGGTTTGACTATGTCTAACCCAGATGATAAACCCACCTGGGACCTAGGTGTGTTGCCCATGCCAAGCCCATATATATGCTTTCCTACTATTTACCCAACCAGGACCTATATGGTTAGCCCATATGGGTTGGCCCACATGGGATCTTCTTGGCTAACCCATATGGGCCCCTTGAAAAATGCCCACCTCTAGCCCATGCCCACCTGGTACCCACGAAGCCCATGTAGAACCCATGTGGGCCCCATATATACATGTTGGCTGGGTAGGAATAAGACAAGGATTATGAAATCATGAAATAATAGCACAAAAAAACAATGCTAATTGTTGTAATAGACCAATATTTAAAAAATAAAATTTCAGTAACCATAGCCATAATACCATCTTGAAATTTCACAGTCTGAAAGCCCATTCCATACTCTTTCTGGAGATGCGTTCAATTCATTGGTATAGCTTGTCATACCCCTGTAATGGGGAGACATTTTGAAGTAAATCTGAGATGGTCAAGCAGAAGGCATTTGTTGACCTGAGGTGGAATGACCCTTATGTGGCTTGACCTTTTCACCTACCCATGTCAAAACACATTTGATGATAGTTGCCCCACACATAACACAAAGCTTTCCATCCCCAAAAACCCACCTTTTGATTTTATACCATTTTTACCATCTATGATGTGGCTTGACCTTTTCGCCTACCCATGTCAAAACACATCTGATGAACCTGTTTGTGTTATGTAGGCAGGCCTTGTAGTAGCCGAACCACATCGGGGGCGGACCATTGGTCCGACATCCCATTAGTCCGACATCCTATTCGTCCAAAAATGAACCATTCAATAGAGATCCCATTAGTCCGACATCTCATTAGTCCGAAAAAAAGAGAAACATTGGTCCGACGTCCCATTAGTCCGACCATATCAGTAGAGATGCATGGATAACTAGAAACTGAAAGATGCCAAATTCGTGGAAAAGAGGAGACGTCTTTTTTGCAGCAGTGTCTAACAACCTTTGGCTGTGTAATTAAACGCACAAGGTTTTTTTTAATGACAAAATATGAATGGCAATAAACAGATAATTATGAGAATGAAGTTCAACGTAGACTACACATCTGAGTGCGTCTCTTGATTATAACAATGAAACAATGTCACACACAATTATATGTCCCAAACAATCCCAAGCGTTGCAATTCCCCCTTTCATTCAGTCCCGAAAATAAACCTAAAAGTCCAAACTAAGCGAAAGATGTCCTGTATTTTGCCAGGACCGCGCACAAGAGTCAATAATCCAATCCAGGAAACCGAAAGGGGCGCTGTCGACAAAACGTCCCGCGATGTAGCAAACAAAAAAATAATGCTCAGAAAACATGTCCATTTGTGGACATCATGTGATGTAGTTGTGCAACCTGAATACTCAAATATGTTTACCTGCAATCCGTATTGAGGCGAGGCGATGCAATACAATTACAGTACACAAGATACAAATGGTTTAGTAATGCTTATTGCATTAGATTGTTTTGCAAAGGGAAAATGCATTTGCTGTCTCTCTGCTAGACCAAGCAATATGAAAACACAGAAAAGCAATCGATCTCACCAAATCTGGTGAATGCACCAGCAGTCCGCGAAGGCTTTTTCTCTTCGTGCGTCCTCTGTTTGGTAACGCACCGGTCCAAACTGCGCACAGCGTTTAACTAATGTGAAAATACGTTTCCTCAGTAGTCTTTTATTGTTGTTAGTTTCAAACTAGCAGGAAAACATTTACAAACACTCGTTGCCGCAGCACTGAGTACTAGGCTAGGCCTACTGGCGCCACAGATTCAAAATCTCACACACGCACTATACCCTCTTCAGACTGCCCCCATCACCTAGCGCATTCGGGTAGGGTGCACGGGTGCGCGTGCATATGAAAAATACATATAAATAAGTACATATACATACAATGATATTACATGATAACTATAGATATGCAATTAAACGATATGCGATTCGGGTTCCAGGAAGTGGCTTCTTGTGAAGTATCTTGCTCCGCCCTTAATTATCTTTGGTTACAGCTCAAATCGTGAAAAACTACCGCCCTCTGACCAATCCTACTGACTATTAACCAATCCATTATCTTGAAAAACGAAGTTATCTCACGTGTGAGATTCTGTCATACATCTTACAGGTGCAGCGCAGCCTCTTCAAACATTTCGAAGCTCGAAAGCGTTTGAAACTATGTTGCGCATGCAAATATGTCACTACTATGGACGTGCATAGGCCTACCATACAATATCTGATGACCATCGATTTTTTTATGTTATAGGTTAGACACTAAAAAAGACCACCCTAGATTTCGCTACCGCAATGCCGAAGTAATTTTAATCGAAGGTTTTTTAATCTAGGCGGTCTTGTGCATCTCCACGTTTCCCGATTGGCCAAAGTCACTCCAACCACAAGAACACGAATTAACGTATGTTCCATGTGAACGCCAATTTGGAATGATTATTTCCATGTAAACTTGAAGGAGAATATTTGAATTGCGAACTACTTAAGTCCGAATAATTAATTTGGAATGAAAAAATAAAAACATCATGTAGGCTAAACACAGCAATTATCAGACTGTCTTCCTCCATGTGGTGATGTGTCCAAGTGCTCTTTTTTAAAGTATATTTTTTGGGGCTTTTTTGCCTTTATTTGTATAGGACAGTGAAGGGTGAGACAGGAAGTAAGTGGGAGAGAGAGATGGGGTGGGACTGGGAAATGACCGCAGGCCGGACTCGAACCTTGCTTTTGGACTTTGAGCCTGCCTGTTTTTGAAATCTGTCTGTTTTTTGATTCGGACTACGATCCAGACTCTCCAGAATTTTTGCCTTTCAGACTTTGCCTGTACTTTTGTTGAACTGCCTTATTTGCCTGTGGCTCTGCTATGAACTGTTCCCTGTCTAATTGGTGATGTTAAGACCCTGGGTCTTAGGACTGTTTATGAGTCTGACATTTGCTGGGGCTCCGCCCCTTCATTCTACGTGTGCCTATTTCTATGTCCTGCAGGGTGCTGAGTGGAAGGCTGGCCTAGGACTTAATGGGCTGGACTATAAGGCCGGGGTTTCCATGTCCGCTCGCTCTCTGCTCTCTGCTTGCTGCTGCTCTCTGCTCTGCTTGCTATTCGGTGGTGTGGTCCGTTGGGGAGAACATGGGGGAAGCTGTCTCCGACCGAATAGCCCTTTGCGGGGAACTCCCGAAGTCTTTGCGTTTAGCTTTTGTTTAGTTATATTTATTGTTACCCCTAGACAACATACCGCATTACACTTTGATTAAATAACATATACTGACTTTTCTTATGTAAATAAATATTATTTATACATTGAACGCTACGATGTGGTCTCCAATTTATGTCGGGTTTGCTGTGAGCCAAGCGGTCCTTGACAGTGAATAGCATCTGTGCTGGGGTCCAGTCTCTGAATCTGACAAGTTCATGATCTGACTGGTAGCCTATATGCACATGATATTGACTTAGCTTTTTAATTACGAAGCTGTGGCATTGATGCATTGAAAAACAGAAAGCTATATAGCCTGGAATGCATTTGGGTTGCCCTAAATTCCACAGCACATCTCACTTTGCCTCATGGTACACTACTGATTATTACTGACTTACAGTAAACCCTATGCCTATGGGCTCTTCTCAACCCTTTATTTTGCATACAGGCCCTCTCCTCGGTCAGAGGTGGTTTATATAGCGTAAGGTAACAAGACTATTTTTGATTTACAGTAATGTTAGATGTATTCCCTCAAGTCGGCTGTGTGCCACGTTGTGTCACAAATTTTTGTGTGTTACCAAATTTTGTAGAAGTGAAATAACTATGAGTTTGTCTGAACTCTTACAACCACATTTTTGGCATGCTTTTAACAATGTGACTAATTTGACAATGAAGTTAGTTCCCCTCCCCCTTCTCTTTAACAGACTCATTGGTCTCCTATTGTTCCTGTTGGAGCCAGGTGAGCAGGGCCTTTTCAAATTTCAGCAAAGCTGAAGATCATACCCTTTTGTATTGTTTTATGTGTCTGTTGGTGAAATGCTGACTCTGGTCTGTTGTTATCTTTTGCAGTCACCTTGGATGTGTCTGTGGTGGGATATGTGGGAGGTGACGTTGTTCTGCCATGTTCAATCAGTGACTCTAATATCAGTGTTACTTTACCTGACAAGGATATCACATTTGATTGGCGTTTAGATTTTAAGACTAAGGTTATTGTGGTCTTAGAAGGGGAGACTAAGTTTGACGAACAAGACAAACAGTTTGAAAACAGGGCAGCTCTCTTAGCTCCCCAGACAGGCGACTTCTCAGTGAAACTGACCAATCTTAATGAGAAGGACGGTGGGAAATACACATGCACTCTTCTGGATCTCCAAATTCATCATGATGTAGTGCTAACTCTCAAAGGTTTGTTTTAATCCTAATTGAGTCACCTTTTCTCACAAAGAGGAAAGAGTTCATGGAAAAATGTATGTTTCTAGATTACTTTATACCTATTATACTATGTTTTCTAAAACATTAAAATGGTCAACCTGTTCATCCATGTTGTTGGCTTTAAAGGAAGCAAGAGAAGACATGCAACAGTGTGATTTGTTTCTGTGTTGAATCTAGGCTGTAGTCTAGGCAGATGCCCTATCTACAGTGCCTATAGAAAGTCATCATACATGGCCCTGATGCCAGTGATACATTTGTGTGGTATTTTGAAGGTAGCAAGAATGTATACAAGTTTATTGAGGGGAAACCTGTCACGTCTGGCCAAGACGAACAGTTCAAAAACAGAGCAACTAATTTTCGGTACAGTAAGCCTGTCAGTCGACTTCTCTCTCACGTTGACAGATGTGACTGACGATGGGCAATACATATGCTCTGTTCCTTTTGCTGGAATTGGAATTTTCTTTCAAAATGTACTGCTAACTGTCAAAGGTTTGTTGATCTAACATTTGGATGTGAGTTATGTTTTCTTGCAAAACACTTCAATATTGAATTGAATTGAACTGAAGTTCATAGGGTTTCTAAGCAGTATGGAAAAGCATTGCATTGATTTTGGTAGCAATTTTCAGGTCTGGAGAAGTAGGGACAAAAAGGAAAGCGTTTATGGAAAAAAAAATGTATTTCCAGATTACTGTCCCATACTTTGTGTTTTGTAACAGTACGATTGTCAACCTTTGTGCTAGAAATTCCGCAGCCTCAGCCATGGCCACAGGACTCTCTGAAATCATGGACATCTTTACCCTTTATTGTGTCATGTCTTCTCAACTGTATCTTCATCACTCTTCTGTTAGGTGAGTAGGCCTACTGTTTACTATGTACACAAATCACACAGTTGCAACATGCATGAATATCTGTAAAAGCCATTTCTTTATTAAAATGAAACCCCATCAGCACGAGCGGTCAAGAGATGTTCGACTCAGAAGAAGAAGAGCACAAGAGTGGAGCCGCCTCAGGACTCTGTCTCTCTTCACGTATGTACTGTTAATCCTTATTACATTATTATCAATAATGTTAGTGTTATTACTAATGTATTTGATGTAAGCTGTTCACATATTCTCTTTGGCTGAATCCGAATACGGAATCCCTGTCATTGCTGTGATGCATAAATGTAGAATTGCAGTTGTAAATGAATACATAACCTCAGATTAATGTTACTGCTAGGTGTTGTATTGGCTTATAGACTATAGGCTTATACAGTAGATGAATGTTTGTTGTGTGTTCTCCTTTTTAATTAAAAAAAAAAGCCACTTTTGCCACGATTTTTGCACTGACTGATGTTCCATGCATCGCTAGTGTTAACACAATTAGTCTTCATATTGTTCTGATATTGTTCTGACTTGAATACAATTATATTTAATGTTGCATCAGATGTTGTATGTGAATGAATATTTCTGTTATTTTCTGTCTCTAGAATTATGAAATGATCTCGCCCTCAACACCAAGAGCATCCTGGACAAGAACTCTTGACAGTGTTTACACAGAGATACTATACTCTAAGATTTAGAATGGGTTCTGCACCTCTTCCTGTGCAAGTTCATTTTGATAGACCTATAATCTTGGCTTTGAACTACTTTAAACAGCAACATGTTTTTTTTTTTAACAGTCCAATTATAGCATACAGTATATCCTCTTTTTAGTCAACTTTAGCATGAGTTCAAATACATATTACTCCCCACTGTACATGCATACAGTACATACACACACATACACTATATTGCCAAACGTATTTGCCCACCTTCCTTGACTCACACTTGACTTCAGTTATAACAGCTTCAACTGTTCTGGGAAGGCTTTCAACAAAGTTTAGGATTGTGTTTATGGGATTCTTTGACAATTCTTTCAGAAGTGCATTTGTGAAGTCATGTAGGGCTTGTGCATGGGTTACCAGATCTGCATGGCGCGTCATCAAAGACATTCTGATTGGTCTATAGCCGTTACACTTCGATTATGACGCGCCATGCAGATCTGGTAACCCATGCAGATCAGGTACCCACACTTGCGTAGCTGCAGCATAGTTCTGCCAGGTTTACTTAATACGTCATTCATTCATTACCCCTGACCAATCACCAGGCTACATTGGCTTTATTAACGACTCTGCTCAGGCACCTGCCCTGTTGCCTTCAGGTGCTGATTTTCGATGTTCCCACCCTCCCTCCCTAACCACCACCAGTTCGGTCCTCGACCAGTTGTCCAGGGGGTAGGCTTCGCCCCTGCCTCTCGTTCCGGCAGGATTTGCCAGGGTCTGCACGCTCAGTGACCTGGACCTAGGACGGGGCCTACGCTAAAGACTCTCATTGTTGCTAATTTCTATCCCGATTAAAATCTTTGTTAACTTCAGTTATGTCTCTGAGTATTCCTGGCTGAAATATACTGATGTTTGACAAGGCGACTGGCTCTCAGTTTCCGCCCTAATTCATCCCAAAGGTGTTCTAATGGGTTGAGGTCAGGTTCATCCACACCAGACTCTGTCCTCCTTGTTTTATGGACCTTGCTTTGTTAGTTCCATTGAAAGGAACTCTGAATGTTGCAGCATTAACCAATAGATTTTGGACTCCACTTCCAGCTTTGTGGGAAAAGTTTGGGGATGGCTGGGGGTCTATAAAGCTAATCAAGGACATAACAACATTATTATGCCAGATGCGGATAGACTGGCCTGAAAACAAAACAAAACATTGCATGTATGCATGGCCCTTATAATCACCAAGATACTGTAACAAAAATGTCATTAGCAACCATTTAAATTAAAGGGCACAGATCAGTCTCACGCAATACCTTTAGTAGACCCAATAGTGCCATCTGTGGGTGATAAGAGGCAGTGCAGCGATGGAAAGAATTACTCCACATGTCTTTAATCCTAGGCTGGGTGAACCCTGCCTGAACTTCCGGGGAATTTAAATTTTGCCCAGCAGCTCAGGCTGGAAACCAGCAGATCTATCTCCCCTGTTTACTGCCAGAATCTTTGGCTCCAATCAGAAACTAGCTCATCCAGAAGACGCACTGCATCATTGGTCTGATTGGTTGAAGGACTATCCAAGCATACAGAGTCATTTGAACGATGCTCATTGATCACGCCTCTTGTGCAGTAGAAACAAAGTGCAGCCTCCCCAGACTAATGTTCAATCTTAGAAGATTGAGGTTAGTATGGTGAAAACCAGACTAGTTCAATCCCTCTGTTACGAAACTCTCACACATTCACAGTACCTTTCACACTAATAAGGGCTTCTCCCTGCATTCATCAAATAATTAGAATTATATTCTCAGCCATCAATTGCTGCTTGGTTATTCCATAGTTTCTGTTATCCTTCCAATTCATCAATTGCTGCTTGGTTGTTCCACAGATTCTGTTCACAATTCAAGAGTAGCCTACTTGTTCAGTAAAGAGCAGATTGTCCTTTGCTTCTGTGGAAATTTCAGAAAACTGATTATGTTGATCTTTCTCTCTCACACTCTCACCCTGATACTCTAATTGTGAAACATCAGCTACTTGTCATTTCCTGGGTGTCTTCTTCTGAACTTTCTGAAGACCTCCCTTGACTTTAGGGCACAATGTTTTTGATTTGAAAAGGCGTAGGTTAAGTCAAAAGAGATAACAGTTGGATGTTCTTCACCAACTGCCAGGCGACGTCCAGTAGTTGGTTTGCCTGCATAATCAGTCAGGAGGGTTGACCACTCATGTGCCACTTCAGGAAGTAGCGGTACAGCTAGCCCAGCCTAACATGGGACATTACTTGTGCTCTCTTCTGACTTCAACCTGGATACTGCAGAGGCAACCAACCTAGGTGACGCAGCTGATGGGTTCTGCAGAAAGTGGCAGAAAATGTGAACCGTGGAAAAGTCAAAAGATTACATAAGATAGTTCACTAGATAGAAGTCTAAATATAACTCCATATATAATTCCAGCTTGCTCTGAACCAAATAAAAATGTGCAAATGCGGTAATGATAGATAACATGTGTGAAAAGAATATCTACTTAGACTAGAAGTGTGATTTTGTTTAGCTTTATAATGTGTTTTTACTTAATCCTTTATTGTAAAGGATTGATTGTTTAGCCCTAAAAGTGTTTTAGTCTAGCTTATAGAGTAATGTTGTGCTTAGTAGTTCCTGCTTTGGGCCATAGCCTATATGGGCCACATCCGAGTGCTGTGTTAGAGTTTTAAGTTTAGCAGTTCCAGCGTAGAGCCATGTATAGGCAACATCAGTGTGCTGTGTCCGAATTTTAAGTGTGAAGAGTTGAGGGAAGCCACAGAAAGAGGAACAACAGATAGACAAACAGCTGACTGTGATTCAGGTTCAGCTGAGCAAATATAAAAGGGTCCCGGGACCGGGGCTAGGGAGCGCACTCTCCATCACCTCTTCTGTACTTCGCCGACTGAGAGCAAGAAGATTTTTTTATCCAATAAAGTCAGAAGCCTAACCCTTGGTTAGGGATTCTGTTAAAAGGCAGCATAGTGCTTCTTCAAGTTTTCTTTTGCCTCCCCTGTGTCAACGAGAATATTGATCTCCTTGCAAGAACATTGATTTTCTTGCGAGAGGCGCACGCCTGCAAGGAGACCCGGCTGGAAAGGGGTGAGTTGTCCGTTCGAAGGGCTTACTTTCTAGACACTGTTAATGGGCAAACACTTACTGCGCAATATACTGACATACACTGGAGTAGCGAACTCAGCTGTGTATTTAGGAAGGAAAGTCCTAGATACCGACGCGGTCACAAAACCAACCGGACTGTATTTAGCAGACATGTTTTTGTAAATCAATGACACTGGAGAGTATTTAGCGGACATGTATCTGTAAAAGAATTAGCCATCTTCAAAAAAGGTCTGAAAACCCAGCTTTTCTAAGAACATCTCCTCATAGCACTACTTCAGACAATCACACTCATTTATGCACTTATTACACTCATTTATGCACTTATTCACCCATTGATGCACTTATTGTGGCTTTTTATTTGTTGTTAGAAATGCTCTTAAAAACCTAAATGTCTTTTTTTCATGTTGTAAGTCGCTTTGGTTAAAAAGCGTCAGCCAAATGAAATGTAATAATAATAATAATAATAATAATAATAATAATTACACTGGACTGTATTTAGCGGGTATGGTTCTGTAAAAAAAATGTTCGGGGACCTCTGTAAGGTCCGAAACCTACACCATACAAGCAAAGATAAGGACATTTGTTTTTAGTAACTAATGTATGTAAAAACGGAGTATAAATTATCACTTCTATATGCCTTGAGTGCTATACAGATTTTTCAAAAAAGTCCATATTGAATCACTTGGCCCTGTGAATAGAATTAGATTGAATTTGTTGTATGTTTCCAGTGGGATAAAGGAATCTGTTTCCCCATCTGTGTTACACAACTTACATAGGAACCTAGGGCCCCATTAACCCCAATTCTTCACCCTCTTCACGGGCAGGTGAATATTATCTGAATTCCCAATCCCAAATTAGATTCTCTATATGTCTTCTATAACATAGAAGTCTGTCTATAACTAGAAAGTTAAGGCTATATAGGGCTGAGTATTTCTGTCACCACGAGGAATAGGTCCCCTTGTCCCTCCACTGACAGGCAACAGCCTTTGTAACAGGAGGATGACTTTTAGAAATCATTGTCACAGATTAGTAAGCTGCTGGCTGTAGAAAACTCAGGTGAAACTGATTGTTTCAGTCTTTTTTGTACTGACAGTACAGAGTAGACCATTTCTTGACCACCACAGATGGTTTTGATTTTTAAAAGAAAAGCTTTTACAGACACTCAATCATCTTGCTGCTCCGTGTCATTTGTTTACTTATTAACCAGTACTGACTTGAGAGCAGAATGGTGAGGACACAGTTGAGAAGACCTGATACAGTGAAAAACATCCATGAGTCCTGTGGCCATTGCTGAGGTTGCTGATCCTTGTGAAATTGCTTGGAGAATGGCCGTCTTCTGTAGAGAAAAAGTGTTGGTTTAGAGTAGTATAAATTACACGCAAAAAGTCAGGTTTTGTGCTGATTCAGTTTAGTCTGGCTATCACCGTATACCAAGCTCAGTCTCTTAAAGGGATATTCCGCCATTTTTGGAAATACGCTCATTTTCCACCTCCCCTCGAGCAAAACAATCGATATTTACCTTGTTCCCGTTCATCCAGCCATTCTGTGAGTCTGGCGATACAACTTTTAGCTTCAGCCTAGCATAGATCACTGAATCGGATTAGACCATTAGCTTCTCGCCTGCTAGCTTCATGTTTAAAAGTGACTAATATTTCTGGTAATTTTCCCATTTAAAACGTGTCTCCTCTCAAGTTAGAAAGTGCAATAAGACCAACTGAAAATGAAACCTGGCGTTTTTCTAGGCTGATTTGACATGGAACTACACTCTCATCTGGCGTAATAATCAAGGCAACTTGCAAACGTACCATAGGCGCAGTGATATCGTACGCAGCATCTGAAAATAGTCTCCATAGACATCAAGCAGTAGTAGTGCCAGTAGCTGCAAGTTGCCTTGATTATTACGCCAGATGAGAATGTAGTTCCATGTCAAATCAGCCTAGAAAAACGGCAGGGTTCATTTTCAGTTGGTCTTATTGCACTTTCTAACTTGAGAGGACACACGTTTTAAATGGGAAAATTACCAGAAATATTAGTCACTTTTAAACATGAAGCTAGCAGGCGAGAAGCTAATGGTCTAATAGGATTCAATGATCTATGCTAGGCTGAAGCTAAAAGTTGTATCGCCAGACTCACAGAATGGCTGGATGAACGGGAACAAGGTAAATATCGATTGTTTTGCTCGAGGGAGGGTGGAAAATGAGCGTATTTCCACAAATGGCGGAATATCCCTTTAAGATTGAACAGTATGGGAAGTCTGCGCTTTATTTCTACTGCACAAGAGGCGTGATCAATGGGCATTGTTCAAATGACTCCGTTCGCTTGGATAGTCCTTCAACCAATCAGACCAACAATCCGCTGCGTATTTAGGATGAGCTAGTTTGTGATTGGACCCAAAGGTTGAGGACAGGAAGCAGGGGAGATAGATGTGCAGGTTTCCAGCCAGAGTTGCCGGAGGAAATCCAAATTCGCCGGCAGGTCAGGCAGGGTTCACCCAGCCTAAAGTTCAGTTTAAACTCTGATCCAAATATTAACTGAAACGAAATCAAGGTCGAGCATAAGCTGTCCATGCTCTACACTATATATCACATATTTATGAACACTTACCTTCTACCATGAGTGTGGTGCCATTGCTGAATGTTAGGACTAATACAGTCCAAGCTCATTCCTGGTCACATTGTGTATAACTAGCCTATACATGTTTGTAGTGAGTATTTCCTTCTAAATTCCTGGAGCGAGTTGAAGACAGGAGGGATATCACAAGACGACGTTGAGTGACATGACACCAAATCCTAAACTGACAGGCATCGGAGCGCATCGCCGTCTTCATCGACACTGAATCCTCCAGTCATATGCATATGCTGAGGTCTGGGTTCTGATCAACAAGTGTCTGAAGAGATATACGTCATAAACTTCCACAAAGACTGCGGATTGAGAGGAAGCTGAAAAACTTCATGTTTTAGGGGCACATGTCGTCTCAGGCTCTGAAGGGAATGGGGCGGCCTTCCATATCTACTGTAGATGCAGATCCAGCAGGTGAGATCAGGATGGATTCAGCCCTGCAATAATAATAACAAATTCACGTTGTAAAAGCACGCTAAAATGTGGTTGTGAGCAAGAGATCACAGAGACCAGCTCCTACTTTCAATTCTAC
>NC_085016.1:589200-644200 GCF_963854185.1 Sardina pilchardus
TGCCTCATCTAGCTTCCTGTAATTCACTGTCCTGTAGATCTGTATCTGATGCAGGCTCAGGGACACATGGGAGGGGGGGAGGGGCGGGGGTGCTTTCCTCATAACCAGCTCTTGACTCTAGAGAAAATGTCATAAGTCATGCTTATGGTTAGTTCTCAATCTTCAAACCACCAGGTGGCACTATATCCCACATGAACAGGTGCACTGCAAGTGTTGCTACCTCCATTCATTCATTATTTTGCAAGCTACTTGAGGAAGATTGAATCTTACTGCTGACACCTAGCCTGGGTGTTGCCATACTGCTTTGCGCACGATTTGATTCACGTTGCTAAGGCAGTCTGGAAACTACCGCCCTAATTTTTGCCTCAGATAGGACCAATCACAGAACAGGAGGGAAAGCAAGACGATGATGAGCTATGCACAGACACATTTGATAAACATCCGTGGCGCCCAATGAACGGATCTTGGCATTTTTTCAAATATGAGAAAATGTACTTTTGTTTGCCAGACCACCTCTCATTGAGAAGTGGTAGCGCTAGCCAGGCTAGCTGACACTATGGTCTTTGGTGCTCAGTTTTAGTATTACAGTATCATCTTCTCCAACACATGAACAAGATCACATGACATCAGGCTCATGTGGCACATAGCCACAGTTATCACAACCCTTCACTAGATAGACTACAATGTTCCATGTCCTGCTGACACTGACATGAGCATAACTGCTAATCCTGGTTGTGACTTCACTTATCATCAGTAGTGGGGCAGCCGTGGTGTACTGGTTAGCGCATCGGACTTGTAACCGGAGGGTTGCCGGTTCGATCCCCGACCAGTCCACCACAGCTGAAGTGCCCTTGAGCAAGGCACCTAACCCCTCACTGCTCCCCGAGCGCCGCTGGTTGGGCAGGCAGCTCACTGCTCTGCGTTGTGTGATTCACCTCACTGTGTGCTGTGTGTTCACTTATTCGGTTAAATTGGGTTAAATGCAGAGAACTGAATTTCCCTCACGGGATCAAAAAAGTATATATTCTATTCTATTCTAGTGAGGTGAAACATGTGAATATCTTTAAGGATCAGTGAGGGACTGAGGTGGTGTGTTTGAGGGGACTAAGATAGTCATTACATATTTGGAATCGTCGATGGTTTTTTTTTTTTAGTTTTCTACGTAGTTCTGTCTGACACTTCTTGGATATGTGTTTATCGGCCAAACCTTCATGCTGCAATTGTTCAGGGTTTTTCCTTGACCTTGAATGTCATTGTCTAGCAACCACAACACAAAGCAGTTACAATATGTTAAAGCTGGGTGAGTGTATGTCAGTCTCTCAGTTTCCAGTAACTACAATACATTGACACAGCTGAATGCACTGATCACCTTATTTTCGGAACGAATTACATCCAACTTTAAAAAATTCCAAACTAGAGCAAGTCAAACAACCTTGCAGCCAATACCTTTGTGACAATGTAACAAGTCAGAACAGGACAGTCACGAGGAAGTCTAAGTGGAACTGTTTCTGGTATTTTGTGATATTTTCCAGCAGCTCAAATTAGATTGAAACTTCATGCAGCCTCATGTGTTTCTTATATTTAGTCTGAAATGGTCAACTTCAGCTGAACTCACTCAGCGGTCTTACGCCTCCAAGCAGACTTGTCTGTCTGTGGTTTCCTCCTCACGTCTCTTGGTCTGCATTTAGTGTGTTCTCAGACATCAGAGCAACTCAGGAAGTCAATGCTTACCCACAGGTTACATAAGGTCTGATCGTGATCAAGTTGTGCCTCATGATCACCCTGCGTGATTTGTGTGTGAATCTTCAGAACTAGGGGGAAGACGGGACAGGGATACTGTACTGTACTGTATTATATATATATACATTAAATACTCACACACACATAAAAGCAAGGAATGACTCAATAAGTTTTACTTCAATTGTTTATTTCAGTGGTGATAGTATAAGGCACTGCAAATGTGAGCTACATAAGCTATAAATACTTTAATCTCAATACACCAAGTGCAAAAACTTAAACTTCACAAAAGTTATCCTGAATGAAACAACATCAGAGCTGACACTCAAACTAACATAGTTCTTCACCCACACAGGCCACTGTTTGTTGTGAATATTTCCAGTAACACCAGTTTGGTCAGTTTGGTCAGAGAAAATAAACAGGAGGAAGGGATATGTTTAACTAGAGCTACACGGTAAGATAATAATGTCATTTTAACGTCATTTTCTCTCAAATTCTTTACTCATTACAGTTTACAAAGATTCAAGATTCATAAAGCTTTATTGTCTAATATGTTGCCATGTTACAACATTTTATTTTGATTAAAGGCAGAGTGTGTGTGATGTGACAGTATGAGTTGTGTGTGATGTGACAGTAGCATGAGTTTTGTATGTTTTGCATTGGGGATGAACCTTCTTCCTGATGGTAATAGTTCAAAGCTTTGGTGGAGGGGGTGGGAGACATCCTGGATGATGAAGGTTTTTTTCCTTTCCACTATTGTACATAAAGATCAGATGGCTGTTGTTGTGGAGTACCTGTACCAGTAATCTCCGATTATGTCAGAAATGAAATGATCCTTCAGAGTCTGAGTGGTGAAATGTATAGACACGTGGAGGGACACGGGGGATACAGAGGGACAAAAGCATTAAAGCATAAAAGCATCAATGCCAATGCAACAGAACAAACTCAACACAATAAGAAAATAACATTCCAACAATGAAACAAACACAGCAAAACAATGCAAACACATATTCAAAGTCACAATATCAATTTTCAGAATTTACAGATAACCGGTCCTGCCAAAATGCTGTGTGTGTAAGATGTAAGATGGCTCTATTCGAGCAGAAGGAAGCTGTTAGTATTTTTTTCTTCATTGCATTATAGAAATCATACTGATTGACTTGTGTACTGTAAGTAAGGACAGGACAGGCAAAACTTCATATCCAGGATCGTAATCAACATCAATCTGAAAAGAGTTTTAAGTGGACTTATCGTGATGCTGCTGTTGCCAGGGTATATTTTGGGCTTTGGTGACGGATTCACTGCTTCTAAAAAAGATAAAACATGTTAGCATATCACTGTCTTTGGACAAAGTAACTCTGTAGTAATAGTAATGTAGCACAAAAGTATGGCATATTTTGAGTAACTTACAAATAAAATTAAATCTGAGTTAACATGTAAACAACCAAATGAATGTGTGTGTTAGGGTGTTGTAAAGGTCCACATATTCCTATACTGAACTGTTTAGGTACAGGACGTTCAATACAGATGTGTACAGAATGTACCAAATCTTTAACAGTAATAGGATTTTTTTGGCTGGAAAAATTTACCGCACATTAGGTAGTGGACCATATATGTCTGTTTAGTCAATTAACATCAAAAAACATTTGACCCTTTTTCAAAATACTATTGCCATTGCACATCAAAAATATTGTCAGTAAATTAGGGTAGCAGACAAAACCATAATCTTTCTGTACCTTTACCCAATGTGTGTGTGTATATGCAACCAAATGTGTGTGGATAAGATTTTACTGTAGTATTTTATGAGATAAATATAATTATAGCAGTGTTTTGCAAGAAAACATGTCTCACATCCAAATATAAGACTAGCAACAAACTTTTGACAGCAATAAATGTTGAATGTGAAAATCTGTGAAAAACAGGAGGAACAGAGCATGTGTATTTCCCACTGTCAGCCTCAGTCACATCTGTCAACGTGAGAGAGAAGTCGCCTTTCTGGGAGCTGAGTGAGTTGCCCTGTTTTTGAACGGTTAGACAAGACAGGTTTCCCATCAGTAAACCTGATACATTCTTGCTGTCTTGAAAACCCCACAGAATTGTCATGGCCTGCTTGGTTAAATTAACACTGACATTAGGGCCACTGTGTGAGCATGGCAGAACAACATCACCTCCCACATCTCCCTCTACCTGTAGGTCTGCAAAGGTGACTTCAAAAAGAAAGAACAGAACAGAGTCAATATTTTACTACTGAACGAACGGACACATAAAACAACACAAAAGGGTAGATTCTGATTAGCTAGCTTTGAGAATTTGTACAGGCTTTGAAATGTGTACTGGCCTACTCACCAAACAGGGACAATAGGAGACATATTAAATGGAGTCTGTTAAACAAAAAGAAAGAAAACTAACTCCAGTGTCTAATAGGTCACATTGTAAAGCATGCTACAAATGTAGACCAACTCGTAGCTCTACTCTCACTTCTTTAAAACTTGGTGCACCACACGCTCTGGGGCCTCCTTTTCCAGCACTCATAACGTGACATGCGGCAGTTATACTATAACTTGACATGACATGCTGCACATAGCAGACTTGAGGAAAACCTCTGACCTACTGCGAGAGTAGCAGTTCACAGTCTAATAAGATAAGAATGAACACCCATGTTAAAGCCTATGATAATGTGTGTGACATAACGTTACTTTATAATCAGTAAACAAGCCTTGGTGGTTTTGGTTTGACCTTTGGTATGTTTTAGCCTAGGTTGATTCAACTGTAGCTCTAAAGATTGCTATACATTAACTTTACTTTATAATCAGTAACCAAGTCAGTGTGTCGTGGTGTTAGGTTAAGGTTAGGCTAATCAAACATGGGGCCACAAGTCACCAGCTAACATCACATTAGCCAAATGTACTCAGGCCTGATACTTGTCTTTATGAATAGGCTAACGTTACAGTAATGTTCATACAGTATGTTATGCACTTTTAGAAATGTTCAACCTCAGCCTATTTTGAAAAAAAGGACACACGCAAATAAATAAGGGGCAGCCGTGGCCTACTGGTTAGGGCTTCAAGCTTATTCGATTTCCGACCAGTCCACGGCTGAAGCGCCCTTGAGCAAGGCACCTAACCCCTCACTGCTCGTCGAGCGCCGCTGTATGAAGGCAGCCCAGTAGCTGATAAGCAGGCCGGGGGGATGCCGAGTGGTTCCATCTGGTGATGTACGTAGCACACGTTCTTGCGAAATTGGTAAGGGCTTAGGGCTGTCCCAATGTTGAATTTCAACAGTTTGTTCAATCAATTTCAGTAGGCTACACACTTACCGAACCCTTTCTGTGAGTCTGCATCGCTGCAGACTTCACCTAAGGGATATACCCACAGTTCAAAGTGTTGTGACGTTTACCGCAGAGACAGAAAAATCCAGAAATTACAATAGGCGCGTTCAAGTTCAACCCCAACTTCTTGCAGTAGCGAGATCTGCCGGTGACAGCAGGGGCGGGGATACAAACGCTGCTATAAAGTTGGACACTTTCTACTTCCCGTAGTCTAGACGTGACCATGTGACGAAACAGGCCCGTGTGGATATGAAGAGGCATCTAAACGCCAGCACATACGTCAGAGATGTAAAAGCCAATTAGGGCAAAGTCCCGACGTCATGAAGGCAGGGTCTAGGCTGGTCTAGGCTCCGCAGTACCAGGAGAGATACTGCGCTGCTGCGCAGCAGCCGCCTTGCTCCCGCAATAAGTTAAGTCCATGTGATATATCGACTGCAGAGTCGTAAACACGCCCATCTAGACCATCATGGACAGATTTTTAACCACGTGCATATTGTGCTGCACAGCGCTGCTCGATGTTGCGCCATCACGAACTCGCCTATTGGTAAACAACAGCACAACACACGTGCATGGTGCAAATAGGCGCGTTCAAGTTCAACTCCAAATGACCTCTTGCAGCAGGGAGAGCTGCCGGTGACAGCAGGGGAGGGGATACAAACGCTGCTATGAAGTTGTACACTCTCTACTTCCCGTAGTCTAGACTTGACCATGTGACGAAACATGAGGCACGGACCCGCATGGACCCTTGTGGATATGAAGAGGCATCTAAACACCTACACATACGTCAGGGATGTAAAAGCCAATTAGGGCAAAGACCTGACGTCATGAAGGCAGGCTCTAGGCTCCGCAGCGCTCCACAGTACTTAGAGGGCTGCTGCGCCGCTGCTCAGCAGCCGCCTTGCCACGCCTTGCTCCCGCGATAAGTTGAGGCCATGTGATACCGACTGCCGAGTCGAAAACACACCCATCTTGACCATCGTGGACAGATTTTTAGTGCATCTCGCCTAATGTCAGCAACGTCTTGCCATAGGCAGTTAGTTAAGCAATAAGCCCCGAGAGGCCGTGGGTTATACTGTATAATCGAACAGCTAAGGGGCGTTGTTAGGCACGACGCGAAGTTGATCTTATATTTGACAGTAAAATATTTTCCACACATTCAACAAAAGTTACAGTTTGGTGTGTACCTTGTGTCGACCTAGTTTTCTTTTCTTCTGTTTAACAGACTCGATCTAATATGTCTCCTCTTTCTCCTGGTTGAGCCAGGTGAGTAAGCCTGTACTAATTTCAGTAAAGCTAAGGATAATCTTCCCTTTTGCATTGTTTTATGTGTCTGTTCAGGTGAAATGCTGACTCTGGTCTGTTCTTATCTTTTGTAGTCACCTTGGAAGAGTCTGTAGAGGGATATGTGGGAGGTGACGCTGCTCTGCCATGTTCACACGGTGGCCCTGATGCCCCTGTTACTTTACCCAACCAAAACATGACATTTCTGTGGCATTTTAAAGGTAGCAAGAATGTGTACAAGTTTATGAAGGCGAAACCCGTCTTGTTTGACCAAGACAAACAGTTCATAAACAGGACAAGCCTCTCAGCTCCTCAGAAAGGCGACTTCTCTCTCAAGTTGACAAATCTGAGTGAGGCTGACAATGGGAAATACACATGCTCTGTTCCTCCTGTTCGAAACGAGTTTCACAATCAACATGTACGGCTAACTGTCAAAGGTTTGTTGTTGATCTTATATTTGGATGTGAGTCATGTTTTCTTGCAAAACACTGCAATATTTGTATTTATATAAAAAATATGACAGTAAAATATTTTCCACACATTCAACAAAAGTTACAGTTTTGTGTGTACCTTGGTTTAATTCATTTTCGGCACAGTAAGCCTGTAGGTACTGCTACCCTAAAATTCACTGACAATATTTTTAATGCGCAATGGAAATAGTATTTTGAAAAGGGGTCAAATGTTTTTTGACGTTAATGACTAAACTGACATCCACTGGTTCACTACTTAATATGTTTGTGTGGATGCTCAAATTTGAAACATGGTCTGCAAGCAAAGAAAACTTACCGTTGATTACTATTGATTACTGTTAAAGACTCCATTTGGTATATTCGGTACACATCTGTATTGAACGTCCTCTTCATAAACGGTTCAGTAGGAATATGTGCACCATTACACCTCTAACACAAGCAATCATTTGGCTGTTTATGTGTTCACTCAGAACTCTCATTAAGATCCTGCATTACACAATGTCCTTTTGAGATATGCTAACATGTTTTATCTTTTTCAGAAGCAGAGTCACCTAAGCCCAAGATAGACCCTGGCAACAGCAGCAGCATCATGATACTGTAGGTCCACAGAAATCTCTTTTCTTATTGATTGTAATGTTGATTACGATCCTGTGTGTGTGAAGTTTTATCTGTCTTGTGCTATCTAACTTATCTTCACAAGTGAATGGTAAATTATTTCCATAATGCAATGCAGCAAAGAAGAATTGTTGTGTCACTAACAGCTGCACATTACATTTCCTCAACCGCCCAAATATAATAACAGAGAGAGAGATAGAGAGAGATAGAGAGAGAGAGAGAGAGAGAGAGAGAGAGAGAGAGAGAGAGAGAGAGAGAGAGCACTTAAGATATCCCTGCTGAAAAAAACCCAGCAAGAAACCAGCTTACGCTGGTAGCTGGTTTTAGCTGGTTTTAGCTGGTTTTCTTCCAGCTATTGTTGGTCTTTGCTGGTGTAGCTGGTTAGGCCACTAGCTAGACATGCTGGCATGACCATCTGAGGAAGCTGGTCGTGCTGGTGTGAATAGCCTGTCGTTTGGGATACAGCTGGTTTAAGATGGTCATGCTGGTGACCAGCCTGTCAAGCTTGACAAAGATGGTCAAGCTGGTTTTCTAGAAGGACTAACATAAGCTGGCGTGGCCAGTAAAAAACAGCAATGTAGACCAGCAACACCAACTATGAGGGTACTGTATATGTGGAAAAAATGGTGACATAATCTACTTGGCAACTTAATACAAGATAACAGGCCCAAAGTTTTGAGTTAGGTGTCTTACTGCAATTGGAAACCCGGAGTTTCCCACAACTCAACGTTCCCCACAACTCCACACACACACATACACACACACACGCGACACCAACTGGGGGGTGCTACAGCTCCCCCTGGATTGGCCATAGCACATTCGTAGCACCCCCAGGAAAATAATGGTTTATATCTCATTTAAAAATATCCCTGCTGAAAAAAACAGCAAGAAACCAGCTTATGCTGGTAGCTGGTTTTAGCTGGTTTTAGTTGGTCTTTGCTGGTTTTCTTCCAGCTATTGCTGGTCTTTGCTGGTGTAGCTGGTTAGGCCACCAGCTAGACATGCTGGCGTGACCATCTGAGGAAGCTGGTCGTGCTGGTGTGACCAGCCTCTCGTTTGGGATACAGCTGGTTTAAGATGGTCATGCTGGTGACCAGCCTGTCAAGCTTGACAAAGATGGTCAAGCTGGTTTTCTAGAATGACCAACATAAGCTGGCGTGGCCAGTAAAAACCAGCAATGTAGACCAGCAACACCAACTAAAATGACCAGCTTGAGGTGGTACGACAATCAAAACCAGCTGAATTACCATCATAAGCTGGTTAAACCAGCTGAAGGTGTGTTTTCGCGAGAGTTTTGCTGGTCTTGCTGGTTAACCATCATAGGGTGGTCAAATAAGCTGGTTAACAAGCTGGTCAACCAGCAAACCACCTTTAGCTGGTCAGGCTGTTTTTTTCAGCAGGGATGTGCACCAAGAGTGTCATTTTCTGTGAAGACAGACGCATGAATGGCAAAAAGAAATGTGCAGCCTACCTGTGCATATAGATTAGATTAGATTAGATTAGATAACTTTATTTATACCCGGAGGTAGATTTGGTGTGCAGACAAGTGAGTTGGCACATTAAGGAACATACAACATAATAGACATTAAAACACATCAAACCACAGGACAGGCAATTAAGAACACAGACATTATGACACCACAGACAGGACTAATAGTAACCACTTGGAAGAAGACGTATAAAGTGCGCCAGTGCATCTCATTGGTAAAAACTTATGGCCTTAGTTTCAGGTCGGTTTTGTTAACTTCCCTGATTGCAGAGGGGATAAAACTCCCTCTAAATCGTTTGGTTTTGCAGGCGGGCAGTTTAAATCTAAGGCCGGATGGGAGGAGCTGAAATTCTGTATGTAGCGGATGGGAACTGTGATCCAGGATGGAGCCTGCTATCCTCAGCAACTGCCTGGTGTAGAGGGTATCAGGGCTAAGTTGTGGCTCACCAATTAGCCTGCTAGACCACCTAACTATTTGGCTAAGGGAGTTTTTGCTTTTAAGAGACAAGTTGCTAAACCAACATGCCAGACAGAAGGATATGATTGATTCAATAAAAGCACGGTAAAAAAGGGTCAGCAGGGTTCGGTCTATGTGTAGGTAGGACAGTTTCCTAAGACAGTACAGACGTTGATTGGCCTTTTTAAAAACAGCTTCACAGTTAGCCTCAAATGTGAGCTTGTTGTCTATGATAGTGCCCAGGTATTTGTATTTGTCTACCATCTCCACTGTCTGACCTTTTATGTCTGTAGGCATCTGGACCTGGTGGTGTTTCCTGAAGTCTATTGTCATGTCTTTAGTTTTTGTGACATTCAGCTGCAGGTATGACTTGTCACACCAGTCTGTGAATTCAGCAACAATTGGACCATGACTAGCCTCTTTCCCCTTTAATAGGCTGACAATCACGGTGTCATCAGTATATTTGAGAATGTGCCTATCATCTCTGTTGCTGCGGCACATATTTGTGTATAAAATGAAAAAGAGAGGAGACAGGACACAGCCCTGCGGGGACCCTGTGGAACTGCAGGTCTGGTCAGAAAAGGTGCCATTGACTCTCACTCTCTGTGTTCGGTTTGTTAAAAAATGAAGAATCCATCCTACAAGGTTGTTACTTAAGTTGAATTGTTCCACAAGCCTTTCTACTAGGACATGTGGCTGAATGGAGTTAAAAGCCGACATAAAATCAATAAATAAGAGGCGAACATGTGTGTCCCTACCCTCTAAATGTTTAAAAATATATATGCTCAGAGTAAGAGTTAGGCCTACTTGTGCAGTATGTAGCCTATGCTTGAGGCTAGGCATCGGCCGGTGTTATTAACCATTTCCTGTTTACCCAGGTGACGACGTCATGCTTTGAGAATCTAGCCTATTAGGCCTATTTAAACCAGAATAAAACTTGATTCAATGCCAGGCATGTAGGCCAACTGTGCCTTCAGGAGCCATGCAGCCATGGGCCTATTCGAATAGCCTAGGCCATTTTTATATCCTCTGTGTTTTTTCTTTTTCAGAGAGGTATAGGCTGTGTGTCCACCATGCAATCACATTTGTTTTGCGCCAGTGGTGGCTATTTGCAATGCAAATTCTATGACGTTTAGAAAGTAGTTTTCCTTAAGAGTGTGTCCATGAGAGGACCGGGTGGGGGTGATACTAAGTCACAGACTAAAAACTCAAAAAGCCAAAATAGCCTACACAGCCACCCCCCTACCCCCACTCGGAAAATCAGATCACAACCTTGTTCACCTGCAACCAATGTACATACCAAAAGTGCAGAGGCTTCCATGTGACACACGCACTTTCAGGAAGTGGACATCAGGAGCAGATGAGGCTTTGAGAGACTGTTTTGAGTCCACTGACTGGAATGTACTACAGAATGGTGATTTGGAGGAGGCCACACATTGCATGACTGTCTACCTGAACTTCTGTATGGATGTTGTTGTTCCCACAAGAACTGTGCGCTGCTTTCCAAACAACAAGCCTTGGATAACCAGCAATGTCAAGGCCCTTCGAAATAGGAAAAAGATGGCTTTCAAAGAGGGGAACCAGGCAGAGCTGAGGCAAGTGCAGGGGGAACTGAAAGTCAGGCTGAAAGAGGCCAAGGAGGATTACAGGAAGAAGGTGGAACAGAAGCTGCAGGAGAACAACATGAAGGAGGTCTGGGATGGAATGAAAACCATCACCGGCCTGACCAAGACCATGGTTACACCGCACCACCTCCCCTCCCCTCCCCCCTCATCATAACGGCAGATCAAGTTAGAGGACAGCTGAAGAAACTCCATCCCAGGAAAGCAGCCGGGCCTGACGGACTGTGTCCAAGACTGCTCAAGGCCTGTGCTGCTGAACTGGGAGAGCCACTGGAGCATATTTTCAACCAAAGTCTACGTCTCGGGAGAGTCCCAACACTGTGGAAGACATCATGTCTCATCCCCGTCCCCAAGAAACCACATCCACGTGAGCTGAATGACTTCAGGCCAGTCGCTCTCACATCACACCTGATGAAGACCCTGGAGAGACTGGTTCTGGGGATACTTAGGCCACAGGTGCGCCATGCACTAGATCCGTTACAGTTTGCATACCAGGAGAAAGTGGGCGTCGACGATGCCATCTCATACCTCCTACACAGGACACACTCTCACCTGGACAAGGGGAAAAGTGCTGTGAGAATCATGTTCTTTGACTTCTCTAGTGCTTTTAACACCATCCAACCCCCCAGACTGAGTGACAGCTCCTGCAAATGGGTGTGGATGCTCACCTATCCTGGATTGCAGACTACCTGACTGAGCGGCCACAGTTTGTCAGACTGAAGGACTGCCTCTCCAACACTGTAATCAGCAGCAGGTGCTCTCTCCAGTCCTGTTCACCCTGTACACGTCTGACTTCTGCTACAACACGGAGTCATGCCACATGCAGAAGTTTTCAGATGACACTGCAATTGTGGGATGTATCAGGGATGGGCAGGAGGAGGAATACAGGAGCCTGGGCAACTAGACAGGCTGGTAAGGAAGGCTGGCTCTGTTGTGGGAGCTGATCTGGAGTGCATCACTTCAGTATCAGACAAAAGGACCCTGAACAAGCTACACAGCATCCTGGACAATGACTGTCATCCACTCTACAGCACTATCATACAGCAGAAGAGCTTGATCAGCTGGAGACTACGCTCCATGACATGCACAACAGACAGACTAAGGAAGTCATTTGTACCCAGGGCCATACAACTGTACAATGCTTCACTGAAGGGAAAAGGAGAGTTGGACCTCTATGCATATATATCTGCACCTCCACCCTCTTATACACTTACATGGCATGGCTAACATGTCTACCCTCTTTTTGTCCATATATTTGACCAATGACTAATGTCTGCACCCATATCTAACTATGCTTGCACTGCTGCTATAACTCTTGTATTATTACTATGTTAGGTCTATTTTAATTGTCCATATATTTATACTAGTACTGTTATTGTTATCAATGCTTACATTTTGTACTGTACATATGTATTGCTGGTCACTAGAATGTAATATTGCACTGTTGCACTGTGGAGTTTTTGATTTACTATGCTTACATTTTGTACTGTAGGCCTACATATTTATTGCTGGTCACTAGAATTTAATCTTGCACTGTTGCACTGTTGGACTTATTTGCACAACCAACTTGACACACACCTCATACTGGATCACAGTACCAATCCTCAGTACATTCATGCACACCTTATCCATAGCATTTTACTGCTCCTTTAGTCATGTTGATTTGATTTGTTGATTTGCTTTGTATTTTCCTGTTTACATTGTATTGTATGTTGTGTGTGGTGTCTTAAGCTGCTGGGACCTTGAATTTCAATAAAGTATCTATCTATCTATCTATCTATCTATCTATCCATCTACACATTTTGAAACAGCTGAGGGGGAGTTAGGACCCCCTCCTTGTTTTAGGCCAATTTTTTTTTAAAAGGTCCTGAATTGCTATTGTTAGCTATTGGTATTTTGAGTTTTTAGGTGTAGGCTACCCTTCAAACTGGCAGAGTTTGGGTAGCACCACAGACAGTAGGGTAGCGCCCCGCCTGGTCCTCTATGCGGCCTCCGTAGCTACGTACGCACTAACTAAAGCTACGTCACCAGGCGGCACTGCTCATCAGTAGCCTTAAACAATTACAATTCATCCCACATTTTCCCACAATTATGCGTATGGATGTGAGGTAATGTTTTTGGCGGTTTAAAAATTAAACTGTGTACATCTAATTGGAATAGTTTAATGAGAGAGTCCTCTAGCCGCCCTATGGCGGAAGTAATGGGCGTAAGTGGTAGCTAGCTAGCTAGCTGTTTTGATGGCCAGCCTGTTATCTCATTTAGTTGTTTGTGTACTTTTTATTTGACAAAATATGTTGAGATTGAACATTTCTAAAAGTCCGTTACATAGGCATATTACTGTAGCATTAGCCTATTCATAAAGTAGCAGACTTGAGTATTTGGCGGCTAACGTCGTGGTCCATGTTTGATCAGCCTAAAAACCTACCAGACACATTGACTTGGTTACTGATTATAAAGAGAATGATGGCCTAGTGTACGGCAGGGTTTCTCTGCCTTTTTGGGGCTAAAACACACCAAAGGTCAAACGAAAACCACCCAGGCTCGGTTACTGATTATAAAG
This sequence comes from Sardina pilchardus, assembly GCF_963854185.1. NCBI lineage: Eukaryota > Metazoa > Chordata > Actinopteri > Clupeiformes > Clupeidae > Sardina > Sardina pilchardus. The sequence continues at coordinate 602,760 of NC_085016.1, forward strand.
TAATGTTATGTCACATACATGATTATAGGCTGTAACATGGGTGTTCATTCTTATGAACACGTCACTTTGCCCCACGGCACACCACCGATAACAGCTGATTTACAGTATGAGTGTGAGCAGCAAGCCCGTGATTAGTTAAAGAGAGGAATGTACAGTAGGCCTATGCTAGATGCAATCCGAGTTGTTATGAACCGTTATCACAGGGTTTGATAAGCTCAGGTGTGTATCTCTCTTGCAGTAGGTCAAAGGTGCTCCCTCAAGTCTGCTATGTGCAGCAGGTCACGTCACGTTATAACTGCAGCATGTCACGTTATGAATGCTGGAAAAGAAGGCCCCAGGGCTTGTGGTGCAACAAGTTCTGTAGAAGTGAAACTACAAGTTGCTCAACCACATCTTCAGCATGCTTTTACTATGTGACCAATTTGACATTGAAGTTTGTTTTCTTTCTTTTTGTTTAACAGACTCCTTTTCATAGTACTCCTGTTGTTCCTGATTGAACAAGGTGAGTAGACATGTACACATAATCTGCCCTTTGGCATTGTTTTGTGTGTTTATTCAGTGGTGAAATGCTGACTCTGGTCTGTTCTTATCTTTTGTAGTCACCCTGGATGTGTCTTTTGAGGGATATGTGGGAGGTGACGTTGTTCTGCCATGTTCACACGGTGGTGATACATTTGTGTGGGAGTTTGAAGGTAGCAAGAATGTATACAAGTTTATTGAGGGGAAACCGGTCACGTCTGGCCAAGATGAACAGTTCAAAGACAGAGCAACTCTCTCAGCTCCCCAGAATGGCAACTTCTCTCTCAAGTTGACAAATCTGAGTTTGGGTGACGGTGGGAGATACACATGCTATGTTCTTCCTGAGTTTTCAAAAGATGTACTGCTGACTGTCAAAGGTTTGTTGTTAATCCTGTTTTGATGTGAATAATGTGTTCTTAGAAAATACTGCAATATTTATATTACTCATACATTACAGTAAAATCTTAACCACACACATTTGGCTGCATACACACACTACGTTACTCAAAAGTCAAGGTTTAGTGTGTACCTTGGTTCAATTCATTTTCGGTACAGTAAGCCTGGTAGGTAACTGCTACCCTAAAATTCTCTGACAATATTTTTTATGTGCAGTTGGACTAGTATTGTGAAAAGGGTCATATGTTTTTCATGTTAATGGACTAATCTGACATATGGTCCACTACTTAATACACTATATTGCCAAAAGTATTGGGTCACTTGCCTTGACCCCCCTAATGACTTAAGTGACATCCTATTCTTAATCCATAGGGTTTATTATGACGTTGGTCCACCCTTTGCAGCTATAACAGCTTCGACTTTGCTGGGAAGGCTTTCCATAAGGTTTAGGAGTGTGTTTATGGGATTTTTTGTCCATTCTTCTAGAAGTGCATTTGTGAGGTCACACTGATGTTGGGCGAGGTGACTGGCTCTCAGTTTCCGCTCTAATTCATCCCAATTTAGGTGTTCTATCGGGTTAAGGTCAGCACTCTGTGCAGGCCAGTCAAGTTCATCCACACCAGACTCTGAGATCCATGTCTTTATGGACCTTTCTTTGTGCACTGGTGCACAGTCATGTTGAAAGATGTAGCATGTTTCTCTCGTGGAGTAGTCTGATTGAGCCTGTAGGTGTAAGGCTGTATGCATTGTGCGTACCAACACTTAATGGCTCCCATATGAAACAGTTTTTAAGTTAGACGCAACAGCACATTATTTGGGTGCACCCGACATTTTTTAGATGCTTACATTAGGCTGAATCTTTGAAACATGCTTCTAGTCTATACCAGACAAAGCATGAGCTTTTAGCCATCTACATTCGATAGCCTATATTCTCAAGACCCATGATGCTGGACATGCAACTGTGCTCCGTTGCCTGGGAATAAGCTAGCCTTTCTCTGTATATTATCTACAGCGTTAGGGCCTCCTCTCCGATGAGATTGCTAGTCCACGGAGCAGCGAAGTGTTACAGGCTGCCCTTCTGTCACATGTCTGATAAATTAGGCTATACTACGGCACAAATGGATGGTTGATTATTGTCCAACCGGTGGCCGAAAGAAAAGGAAACTAAACGTTCCCAATTAGGAAATATTTCTTAATAGTGTGTGGTCAAATAACGAGGCGTAGCCTGCAATTGGGGTAGTAATGCGAGCGCTCATTCAATGTGTGTGCGCGTCTGCGCAAGTGAAACCGAACGTCATCATAAAGACACTTTTCTCAGCAACTTTTCTGTTCAATCTGGACCAGCAGCAGAACTGGCATTAAGATCCAGTAGATCTTAGTTTCCCTCATCTACTCCGTTTTTGTTATATTTTTGGCTGGTGCTGTGCCGTAGTAGGAATTGTTTTAATGTAAAAAATTTACTGTGGCTCAAAAAAGGTTGAAAATACTGACCTACTCTTTTCACTGAATGCTTAGACAGTGCTGTGCAAAGAATTACACAAATAGGCCTAGGATAAATATGCTTTATTACCATTTATTATTTGCTTTTTTTCTCCATCTTAGAAGATAACATATACTGTAATGTTACGTTCATCCTATATAGCACTGTAAACGGGTGCACTAAGCTATATAGCCAAAACGCCTCATCTGGGAATTGAACCTCGTACAGTTCCGAGACGCTAACCACTGAGCTGCCTATAGACCTTCTTTGCATTAATAACAGGTGGTTATACCTCATAGGACTGAGCGTCACATTCACAAAATGTTTCTTGGTTAACAGACTGGCGGTTGTATGTGTTCACTGAACAAAGATGATGAAAATAAAGCACAACCTTTCCATCTAAAACTTAATTTGAACAGATATTTGTGCTGAAACCGTTCAGAATGTTCACTTTCTGCAGATGAAACGAATGTCCGCCAAGGGGGAAAAAATGCGGAATTTTGGCAAATTTGTTTTTAGCTTACTCATTTTGAGTAGGACTAAACTGTTCGCCAAAGGCCATCATCTTTGGCCCCAGCTTGATAAAAACAAAAGTGAGTTCTGATTGAGCCTAGTGTACTGTATGATTTAAACGAGGTGATCTTTATCGTTCTGTAGCTTACAGTAGTTACTTTATCAATCACACTGCCGCAATACTACAGCCGACTGTACTGCCACCTTGTGGCGATAAGTTGCAATACATTTCATGCAGCTGCATGAATCAAAGAAAGCGCGAGTGAAATGGCCACTTCTAAATGGGGTCCACTGTACAATAGACTTGTAACTAGCTTCGTAGTTAATTATGTCATTAGCCAGCAACCCACCAACACCATAGCCTAAAGCTTAATGATCTCATAATCTTACCATAATAATTTTCGGTGACATTTATCTATTCATCAAGTAAATGTTACTTTTGCCCCTTGCTTCGGGGGAAACCAGTCCCATTGGTGTACAGTATCTGATATAGGCGGGCCAGAGGCGAGCTAAACTGATGACGACAGTGCTGCAACGTTCAAAGTCAGTAATCGTTGGTCGTAGTGTTGTGTCGAAGTCATCATTATTCAGTCATCATTATTCGTAGCCAGACCCTTAATCTATAAGATTAGGGTGTGGATTTCCCAAGCTAATTGAACTTTACGTCCTGTACCTAAACAGTTCAGTAGGAATATGTGCACCACTACACCCCTCACACACACAATTATGTGGTTATGTCTTCACTCAGATTATTCATCCATTAATAAACTATCAGTCACAGTGTATAACTTACATACTGTTACACTACAGTGTAGTGACTTTGTCCAAATACAGAGATATGCTAACATTGTTTTGTATTTTTCCTAAGCAGTGCAACCGACAACTAAGCCCAAGATAGACCCTGGCAACAGCAGCATCAAGATAGGTCCACAGAAAACTGTTTTCATATTGATTGTGATGTTGATCCTGTCTATATGAAGTTGTATCTGTCTTGTCCTATATAGCTCTCACGAGTCTTCATGAGTGAATCAGTATGATTTCCATAATGCAATGAAGTCAAGAAGAAATGTTGTCTCAATAACAGCTGCCTGCTGCTCAAATAGAGCCATCTTATATCTCCTCAACTGCCCAAACTGGACACACACACACACACACACACACACACACGCACAGTATAGTTTTGTGGCAATCGAGAGAGTGAGATTACACCAACACCAATACCACAGAGACATGTAAATATAAATAAAAAGCTAACTTAACATCCACACAGCCAAAAAAAAAACCCACCACCCCACACATACTAATCCCCCCCCTCCCCCCCCCCCCCCCCCCCCCACACACACACACACACACATACACTTACTATCTTTATTAGGATCACAGAATATTTTCTCTGCCATCATCAGTATCAAACCTTTTCTAAAACACATTAAAGTCTTTCACTCTCTCTTGTTCATTACACACATTGAGTTCACTTTCCCCCTGTTCAGGTTAGATGAAGATATTATGACTGAATATGCGTTTGCACTGTTTTGTTGTGTTTGCTTCATTGTTGAAATATGAATTTATTATTATGTTGAGTTACTGCTTTTATTTATTCCTTGTCCCTCTGTATCTCCTCTGTGTCACTCTACATGTATATTCATTTCACCATCACTCACACTCTGAATGACCATTTAATTTCTGATATGATCAGAGATTACTGTGTGCCTTAGGTACAGTTAGGCCTTAATAACCAAGTTGTTACAGGATAAAGTTGTTACAGGATAAAATTGTTACATGTGTGGTCAGACCATTGGCGCTTCATTTATGGAGAGTAATATCAAATATGCTATAAAGATGTTCAAAGTTACAGTTGTTATTGGAAATCTGTAAAGAAAGAAAATGAAGTATGAAAATGAATAAAAGGACATTGTTGTCTTACCGTGTAGCACTAGTTAAACATACCCCTTCTTCCAATGTTAATTTGAGTTGAGCCAAGTTGTTGCATTTGGAGTGCAACATAGGGCTTACATTTGCAGTGCCTTACTAGTATCACTGAAATAAACAATTGACCATTTTTGTGTGTGTGTGTTGTCTTGACTTCTGTGCGGTCCTCCCTCTCTGGAGATGCACATACACACCTGTAATCTAAATACACTTGAGTTTCACGGACATGTGGAGGTGAGAGAATAATGAAACAGGAAGTGAGTGATCAAACGTATACAATAGGACATGATCCAAGCTCCCTGTGTGTAAACACACTTTTGCCTTTGTTGATTTTGTCCGAAGTGACTTCCAGAATGAGAACTTTACAATAGGCTACCTAAAATTTAATACGTTTTTGAAAGATTGAAAGCCAATTTTAATCAAAATAGTAATAATAACAATGAAGCCAGTACAATATTATGAATTTGATTCTGATCTCATGCTTGTAGATAAACTTACACCTGTAAGGCAACACACCCATAAACTGGTGTGTTTTGTTGTTATCCTGCTAAATAGGCTGCCTGCTTGCTCTTATTGGATAACACAGTACCCTTTATTCTTCAACATGTTATTTTATTATGACCAGTCAGCACTTATAAAGATATCAACACATAAGTTGCACACGTCTGATTAAACTGGGTTGCTGCTGCTGACTTACATGTTCACATGAATGATATGGCAGCATCACAGTGGAAGGAGATGTAGGCTACACAACACAGAATGATAAATAGCAGCAACACAGAATGATACAGTAAATACAACCAGCAGGCCTACCTGTTATAGCAGCGCTCCACAGGCGATGGTGATACCCGCAGGGCGATCGTGAGGCACAACTTGATTACGATCACAGCTTATGCAAAGCTGTGGGCATACAGTACTTGTTGCTACTTGAGTTAACTTTCTGGTTTCGTCTGATGACTGAGAACACTGAATGCAGAACAAGAGACATGAGGAGGAACTACAAATGATGCCGTGAGACGTGAGAGAGTCGAGCCAGTCAGTTTAGTATTTCCAGAAAAAGTATTGAGTGTATAACAGATGCATGAAGGCCTGAAGTTTCAATTAAATTAATGATCACCTCCTGCTGTATTATTACGTTTCAGAAATACACTGTAGTTCCACTTAGAGACTTCCTCCTGATTGTTCTCTTCTGACTTGTTACACCGTCACAGAATTATTGGTTGCAAGGTTGTTTGACTTTCATGTTCTAGTTTGGGATATTTCAAAGATCACTCCTTTTAAGGAAAATTAAGGATGATAAATGCATTCAGCTGTGTCACTGTATTGTACTTATTGGAAACTGAAGAGACTGGCATGTACTCACCCAGCTTCAACATAACTGCTTGTTGTGGTTGCTGGACTGTGACAAACAAACAAGAAACAAGATCAACCACTCATGATTCCACATATCTAAGCATTTTAATCCCCTCACCGATCTTTAAAGATACACACATGTGTAATATGCAGTGCGTAATACAGAGATGCATTTTTTAAACTCCAGCTTGCATCACATTCAGCCAGATCTGCACAGAGCTGCAAGAAGTCAAATGAGCCTAATGTCATGTGCCATGCGTTCATGCATTTAAGTTCAAGTTTATTATAGCCATTTCAACAATATTTTTATATGCAGAATGCAGTTGATAGGAATGTGTTTTGGTTATTATTCAGATGAGGCTATGTAATGATTTTGGTAGCCTACCAAAACTGAGCAAGGACCCTGATGTCAGCAGTCAATTTTAAATTTCCTGAAGTAGCTTGCAAACTACTGACCATTGAGCTAAATGAAAGTTATAAACTGTCCATCTCTAGTTTTATAATACAAGATCATAGCACAATAGTAGGACCACTTTGCAGTGCACCTGTTTAAAGTGAGGATATAGTGCCACCTTGTGGTTTGAAGATTGAGAAATAACTTATAAGCCTGACTTACTACTTCCACTATAGTCAAAAGCTGAAGTGGCCTATGGGTTATGACCCCCTTTAACAACTCCACTCCCCATTTGTCCATATAGTATATTGTTCTTCTTAAGCTCCCTATCTTGATCCAGGCTTGATCCAGCAAGCCCACTATTTTAACTAAGTTTACTTCAACTTCTTTATTATTCCCGTTTACACACTTTTTGAAGATGTATACTGCTCCTAAAGCGTTTGAGCTATCGACGCGGTTCCAACACTAAAAATTCAGGCCCGAACCGGTGTAGCTTGCTTATAGATTTCGGAGGGCTGCACGTTGTCGTTTTTGCGGTATTCCCGTTTTTCGGTCCCATTGAAATGAATGGCGGAATGTTCAGGCATTGTGACATCACAGCTGCACCTGAGCAAGGCAACTCTTGCAGCTACTCAGATGCAGTTCTTGTTATTATGGTTATGGTTATGGTTATGGTTATGGTTATTTAGCAGACGCCTTTGTCCAAAGCGACATAGGCTACAAATAAATAACAGTACAAATTAAATTAACAGTGAACAATTACAATAGGGAGAATAGTAATATTATCAGTAAAACAATAATTTTAAGCACTAACCTAATGAGAAATAAAAACAGTGAAATGAGAATAGCAATCAAATAAGTCACTCAGTTAATTAAATATAATAATAATAACTAAAGCATGGTATGGCTAAATTTAAGGACAATAGCAAAATAAATGTCAAATTCTATCAATGGACAAATTATAACAAAACAATACTATTATACAAACCATAACACATCACAAACTCAAAGGACTAAGTGCATATTGAACAAATATGCCTTAAGACCCCTCTTAAAAGATCCAAAGCTGTTATTCCCTTTCACCTGTTTATTCTTCCCTTTTGTTCTCTCTTCGGGTTTAACTGGGTAACCTATTCCGACGCACCTGTCCCCACAAAAGAGGTGTGTAAAAGCGTTTTGTAAACCCTCTATAGTATAATCATTTATATAACCATTGATATACTTATTAATACCAACCATCATGACTTACAGTAATACTAACACACTCTATTTCTCTTCCCTTTCCCCTATACCTCACCTGTGAGGTAAACCATTACCAGCCATCAACCATCTCTGTGCCTGTCCCTCATCACACCTGAAGTCACATCCCTCTGACTGCCCTACCATCGCCATTGCCTTCGCCATCCCTATGACTGCCCTACCATCGCCTGCTGTGGTTCCCTGCCCGAATCTTTGGCCCACGCATCCCAGCGACCCATCACTTTCCGAAATAACTAATGGATTAGGCCTACTAATGGACAATTTATTCCCTACACTGGACTATTTGAACTTTCATTGTCATTGTAACCTTCAAACTACAAATGACTACTGTAACTGACCCAAGGCAGATGGGTTGGGCCCTTGAGTCGTGGATCTGTCTGAGGTTTCTTTCTTCCTATGTATCTCCAATTCTAGGGAGTTTTTCCTTGCCCCTGTTACTCATGGGCTCTCTTTGAACGTGTAACACTCTGTAAAGCGCCATGAGACGTGTAATGTTTTGGCGCTCTATAAGCGAAATTAAATTGAAAATTGAATTGTTTATCTTTTGCCAGCTGTTGCTATTGCTTTTGAGATAACGACACTACTCCAACTCAAAGCCATCGATATCTCAAAGTTGCGACACTACCATTAGGTGCGTTTGCGATGAGCTGCGGCTGACTTAGGCTGACTTAGGCTGACTTAGGCTGGCTTCATACGTCAACGAGAGCTGCAGAGTCTTAGCAGGAGGGGCAACTAGCACATGCAGCTCATCGCGGACAGTCTGACTGAGTTTACGTACCTGAAGTCACTCGCGAGAGACCTCGCTGGAGACCTCGCGGTAGATATCGCGGGATTTTGTATTAAATACAGTAAAACTTTTATTCTTACTCATTAAAATGTGCATGGTGACTGACGAAATAAATTGATATGATGTGTTTAAATAAACCACTGTTGTCATACAGTTAAACAGGCCTGCATTGCAGCACATTAATCAAATATCAAGTGTTTTCCGTGTGTATATATTTAACCAACAGCATAAAATAGCAGAGTATCCTCACGTTTTCAGTAGGCTAGCCTACCGCTGTTCCAGAAATCACAAATAAGAAGGTATCCGTTCGATTTCTGTTCATTTTAGCAGATTCTAACGTAAGGAGCAAAGATTCTAGAACAGAGCAAGATGGATCACAGGGATAAGCTCCAGCGTCATCCCAGACGTTGGTTTTAGTGCAGTTGAACTGATCCGTCTTGGTCCGCTCTAGTGTCTTGGGTAAGGAGGCAGAACGAGACACCTGTCATACTCGTCATGGGGAGATTCTTCCAAACGGCCCTATCACAACTTTGAACTGACGTCATTGGGGTGGGTTTTGGCCAGCGCAGTTGCTTAAAAACCAACTGCGCTGAACTGCGCTGGCTGAGCTAAGACGCAGTCTCCCAAGATCTTGTATGGACATGTGACATGATGTCACGGGGGTAATGGTGCATTCCATTTAGTGTTGGCAGTCTCGTATGTTTACCCGCCCGACATGTGAGAATTAGTGGCTAGCGTGAACGCTGGAGTTTGTAGTCTTTTGGGAAAGAACATGGATGCCACCAGGGCAGCAACTGTCTCTTAGTGCTGGACATTTGTCTAGAACACAAGCAGATGTCCCTCATTCTCCCTTTTTGGGTATGGTCAATGGGAATGAATAATAAAAACATTTTTGGGCAATTTCAACAAGTGCTGTCGCATTTCTAATGAGCTAGATGGGCATTAGCAGGCTAGCTAGTCATTGTTATTACAGTGCATGAAAATGCACTGTACTGTTCTTCCAAAACTTCTTCTTCTTCTTCTTATTATTATTCCGCTGATCAAATTCATTTTTTCTATTCAGCTTGAACCGTTTAACTTAGAAACTTCATTCAAACGTCGCAACGTAGGTCTTAAATAGGGGGATGCTGCTAAGTATTTTTCAACTTTGCAACTTTTATACTTTTTAAACTATTAATTAAAAACTATTACAAATTTCCCCATAGACTTAACATTGGCCTCTATGACATCACAATCGGATCATTAAGCAATTAGAATCTTATGCCAGGTGGCCAGCCCCACCTGCAGCAGCCCTCTCTCTCTCAGGCTTTAAGCATACCATCTCTCTGTGAAGACTACATATCCTGTTAACTGTTTCCTCTTTCCACAACTGTTTCAAAATAAAAGTCCTCACTGCAATAATACACTATTAAATCATTTAACCATTGAAACTACTCAACTATTTAACTGTTCAACCATTCCAACTGTCAGTTATCATCAACTATGCCTCCAGTCAACTACATGAGACCTCCATGCACCTAGCAACCAACATAGCAACCATCAAAATTAAGCGTTTATGACCGTTTCCATAGCAACCAACCTGATTTTACTACAGTAACGTCATTACTCCTGATAGTGGCAGCCATGGATACCCCATCAACAAATGTTTCAAAATAAAAGTCCTCAGTACCAAGTTAGCTAGTTAGCATGGTTAGCATAGTTAACATTATTAGCATAGTTAGCATTTTTAGCATAACTGCTAAAAATGATTAGCTACGTTAGCTAATCAACCTGGTTAGCATTGTTAGCATAGTTAACATTATTAGCATTGTTAGCATTTTTAGCATAACTGCTAAAAATGATTAGCTAAGTTAGCTAATCAACGTGGTTAGCATTGTTAGCATAGTTAGCATTGTTAGCATAGTTAGCATTTTTAGCATTACTGCTAGAAATCATTAGCCAAGTAAACCAATCAACCTGGTTATCATTGTTAGCATAGTTAACATTTTAGAATACCTGTTAGAAATCATTAGTTAAGTTAGAACAGGAATGTTTAAGCTTTAAAATGTCTACCTAAACACTATCAACTCTGTTTAAACTATGCAACCACCATGTTTACCCTAGCTACACCTTAGTAGCCATATCTACATTATCTATCTATAATTTTTTTTGCATTTTCATGCACTGGTAATTCCTTGGAATTGCATTTCTAGTTGTTGTGTGCTAGCCTCTTTAGCAAATCAGCTGGAAAACAAATCATTACATTGTATTGCACGCACAGCAAGACCGTTAAATGTATGAATTGGTGACCGGATTGAAGCAGCAATGCAATCTAGTGTGTTAGAGCATTCCATTGTCATTAAAACGACCAACACGGTACAAATACAAAGAAAACACATGTCATCTCATCTCGACTATGGGCGCAGCCATGTTTGTTTACAGGTCGTAAACCCAACTCGGGGTACTCGCAAGTACTCCGAGGTAAAGGGGGCGTTCCTCCGTAAAATGCCGCAAGAAAGCTGGGTAATTTACACTTTACAACTCGGGCGGGTGACTTACGATACAAATGGATCGCAGGGTAACTCCCACCGCGACTGCAAGAAGTCGGACATGATTTCTAACCAGTTTGCATTTCGTCTGTCCCAGTATGCACTCTGTTTAACCCAGCATGCATCACATCAAGTCAGATCTGCGCAGATTTTCGTCAAGTCAAACGCACCTATTGCTCAAAAACGAACTGCGCTGAACTGCGCTGGCTGAGCTAAGACGCAGTCTCCCGAGATCTTGTAAGGACATGTGACATGATGTCACGGGGGTAACTCCCACCGCGACTGCAAGAAGTCGGACATGATTTCTAACCAGTTTGCATTTCGTCTGTCCTAGTATGCACTGTGTTTAACCCAGCATGCATCACATCAAGTCAGATCTGCGCAGATTTTCGTCAAGTCAAACGCATTCGAGTTCGGAAACGGCTGACTTCGGCTGACTGCATACGTCAACGAGAGCTTGAGTGTCACCGGGAGGGGCGAAAGTTTTAGGTGCAGATGGTCCCGAACGCGATTTAGCAAATTTGACAGACGTGATTTGCGTGAGACCTCGCGGGAGATATCGCGGAATTTGTGTGCATTAAATCCAGTATTTAACTTTCATTAGGTGCGTTTGCAATGAGCTGCGGCTGACTTAGGCTGGCTTCAAAGATTCTATAGCGGAGCAAGATGGATCCGTTAACATTCTAGGTTGATCGCCAGGCAGCGTCTGGGATGACACCTGAGCTTGTCAAAAGTGATCCATCTTGTTCTGTTGTAGAATCTTTGCCCCTTACGTTAGAATGTACTAAAATGAACAGATATGGAAGGGATACCTTCTTATTTGTGATTTCTGGAGCGTACTGAAAATGTTTTGACATTCTGCTAATTTATGCTGTTGGTTACATATACACACGGAAAACACTTGATATTTAATTAATGTGCTACAATGCAGGCCTGTTAACTGTATGACAACAGTGGTTTATTGAAACTACTTCATATCAATTTATTTCGTCAGTCATCATGCTCATTTTAATGAGTAAGAATGAAAGTTAAATAGTGTATTTAATGCACACAAATTCCGCGATATCTCCCGCGAGGTCTCACGCGAATCACGTCTGTCAAATTTGCAAAATCGTGTTCGGGACCAGGTGCGTTTGCGATGAGCTGCGGCTGACTTAGGCTGACTTAGGCTGGCTTCATACGTCAACGAGAGCTGCAGAGTCTTAGCAGGAGGGGCAACTAGCACACGCAGCTCATCCCGGACAGTAGGTGCGTTTGACTTGACGAAAATCTGCGCAGATCTGACTTGATGTGATGCATGCTGGGTTAAACAGAGTGCATACTGGGACAGACGAAATGCAAACTGGTTAGAAATCATGTCCGACTTCTTGCAGTCGCGGTGGGAGTTACCACCGTGACATCATGTCACATGTCCTTACAAGATCTCGGGAGACTGCGTCTTAGCTCAGCCAGCGCAGTTCAGCGCAGTTGGTTTTTAAGCAACTGCGCTGGCCAAAACCCACCCCAATGACGTCAGTTCAAAGTTGTGATAGGGCCGTTTGGAAGAATCTCCCGATGACGAGTATGACAGGTGTCTCGTTCTGCCTCCTTACCCAAGACACTAGAGCGGACCAAGACGGATCAGTTCAACTGCACTAAAACCAACGTCTGGGATGACGCTGGAGCTTATCCCTGTGATCCATCTTGCTCTGTTGTAGAATCTTTGCTCCTTACGTTAGAATCTGCTAAAATGAACAGAAATCGAACGGATACCTTCTTATTTGTGATTTCTGGAACAGCGGTAGGCTATCTACTGAAAACGTGAGGATACTCTGCTATTTTATGCTGTTGGTTAAATATATACACACGGAAAACACTTGATATTTAATTAATGTGCTGCAATGCAGGCCTGTTAACTGTATGACAACAGTGGTTTATTTAAACACATCATATCAATTTATTTCGTCAGTCACCATGCTCATTTTAATGAGCAAGAATAAAAGTTTTACTGTATTTAATACAAAATCCCGCGATATCTACCGCGAGGTCTCCAGCCAGGTCTCTCGCGAGTAACTTCAGGTACGTAAGCTCAGTCAGACTGTCCGGGATGAGCTGCGTGTGCTAGTTGCCCCTCCTGCTAAGACTCTGCAGCTCTCGTTGACGTATGAAGCCAGCCTAAGTCAGCCTAAGTCAGCCGCAGCTCATCGCAAACGAGCCTAGTCTGACTGAGCTTACGTACCTGAAGTCACTCGCGAGAGACCTCGCTGGAGACCTCGCGGTAGATATCGCGGGATTTTGTATTAAATACAGTAAAACTTTTATTCTTACTCATTAAAATGAGCATGGTGACTGACGAAATAAATTGATATGATGTGTTTAAATAAACCACTGTTGTCATACAGTTAACAGGCCTGCATTGCTGCACATTAATTAAATATCAAGTGTTTTCCGTGTGTATATATTCAACCAACAGCATAAAATAGCAGAGTATTCTCATGTTTTCAGTAGGCTAGTCTACCGTTGTTCCAGAAATCACAAATAAGAAGGTATCCGTTCGATTTCTGTTCATTTTAGCAGATTCTAACGTAAGGAGCAAAGATTCTAGAACAGAGCAAGATGGATCACAGGGATAAGCTCCAGCGTCATCCCAGACGTTGGTTTTAGTGCAGTTGAACTGATCCGTCTTGGTCCGCTCTAGTGTCTTGGGTAAGGAGGCAGAACGAGACACCTGTCATACTCGTCATGGGGAGATTCTTCCAAATGGCCCTATCACAACTTTGAACTGACGTCATTGGGGTGGGTTTTGGCCAGCGCAGTTGCTTAAAAACCAACTGCGCTGAACTGCGCTGGCTGAGCTAAGACGCAGTCTCCCGAGATCTTGTAAGGACATGTGACATGATGTCACGGGGGTAACTCCCACCGCGACTGCAAGAAGTCGGACATGATTTCTACAGTTTGCATTTCGTCTGTCCCAGTATGCACTGTGTTTAACCCAGCATGCATCACATCAAGTCAGATCTGCGCAGATTAAAATCCTAAAATGTTAACTGCATCCATCTTGCTCCGCTATAGAATCTTTGGTAAGCAGGCAGAACGAGACCCCTGTCATAATCGTCATGGGGAGATTCCTTCCAAACCTGTTCCAAACGGACCTATCAAGTCTTTGAACTGACGTCATGGGGTGGGATACAGCCGGTTGCAGGCGTTTCAAACTAGATGCGGAGAATTGCGCAAAGTGACTGTTCGCGTCTTCATCCCGCGAGTTTTGAGTGACGTGACATGGTCGCATTTTTGTGACATGATCACAACTTTTCTTCAAGTCGAACAACACGTCTAACCAGCATGCACTGCATATGACTCAAATTACGTTTCGACTGCATGCGTTTGCAGCCGACTTGACATGTCGAGTGCACCTACTGTCCGGGATGAGCTGCGTGTGCTAGTTGCCCCTCCTGCTAAGACTCTGCAGCTCTCGTTGACGTATGAAGCCAGCCTAAGTCAGCCTAAGTCAGCCGCAGTTCATCGGAAACGCACCTACTCCCGTGTACAAACAATGGCGGCACATCCGGTCGTTGATAGGAACTATTCCATTGAGAATGGATGGATATCTCAGGTGTTATAATAAGACTTTTCTACATGACTTATGGTCGTGTGTAATAATGCATTTTCATTGAGTAATATATGTATGTGGAAATGCAGTTTATAGTAATTTTCATTGAGTATTTACCGTAAATATTAATGTGATCGCTGCTGTCAATCCCATAGGAAAACAGGGACCGAGGGAACTACTGAAGCTACCCACTAACCACGTGACCGCTCTAATAATGGCTGTCGCAACTTTGAGATATCGATGGCTTTGCTCCAACTCTAAAATATCTGACCGGAACGTGTTCCTGCTTGCAAAGATGGCATCACTGACCTTTGTCATTCTTCTGCCAAGATTGTATCAAAAGCGAAACTTTAATAAATAAACTTTTACAGGTCACACATTTTGCCATGATCTTCAGACCAAGCCAATAATAACAAGATAGGGAGCTTAAGAAGAACAATAGTATTATAGGACTATATGGACAAATGGGGAGTGGAGTTGTTAAAGGGGGTCATAACCCGTGGAAGTAAGTCAAGCTTAGTTATTTCTCAATCTTCAAACCACCAGGTGGCACTATATCCTCACTTTAAACAGGTGCATGCTTTGATCGTCTGTCACAGCCAGACGAAATCGGCAGATCATATCTCAGGAACACTTTCCCATATTGAGAGCAAATTTGGTACATGCACTCAGGACGTTATTGTGAGGGTGCAAGGAATTTGTCACCCTTTGTCCAAGTCATTTTGCAAATTTTGGACGTTGCCTTAATGCACATAACATTTGACCCCTCAGTGAGCACCTCATGAAATAAATATGTTTATGCAAGACATGCAGTTCCATCACCTTAGAAAAATATTGTTCCTGAGACTTTGAATGACCAAAGCCAATACCAAATATTACTAAAATCAGTGTCAAATGTATAGGCATTGAAATGAATAACATAAGGTTTAGGGAGAATTCACCAGCAATTCGAAGGAAGATTGTACATTGATTCCTGTATTTCAGATTTTTAATGCTTTGAAGGGGACCATTCTTTCACCATGAGGTTTTTTGTAACTGTTACTAAAATGATCAGCTGAAGTATTTACATGTTATTTCCTGGTCCTTGTGATTTTTTTCTAAACTTCCTCTACTGTCATCTCCCCCTGGTGGCACACTGTGTGAACAACACAAAGCAGAGAAGACAAGCGTGAGCTTCACAGAGCAGAGTGGAGGCCAATGGAACAGGACGTGAACAGCAGTGGTGACCCGTCACACTCAGTCTAATACAACACAACAGCAGCTCATTTTCAGCAGGTTATATCTATAACTGCAGTATGCATTTCCTCTGGATTCTGAGCTTGCTGTTCAGCTATGGAGTATCAGAGAGCTCGACCAAGATAGCAGTGGAGTTTGGACAAAATGTGACTCTTAACTGTTCTTTTGCTGAAGATGATATTTATTGGTTCATACAACGCCAGTCTGAGCCTCCTGTGTACATACTGCGCTCTTTAGTGAGAACTAATGCTCACGCTCTCTTCAACAAGCAAAAACAGAGGGAATTTAAGAGGAAATACTCACTGCAAACATTTGGTAGGCTAGTTATTCACAATGTAACCAGTTCTGAGCTTGGTTCATACTACTGTAGAGGACTAAAGGACCCGCTCACATTCAGCAATGCCACCACACTCATGGTAGAAGGTAAGTGTTCATCATATGTTTAGATCATTGCCATTTGAAGGAATACATTAATACAGTATTTGAAAGAGTTATGGAAGGTTTATACTTTTTTGAATTTGATGACCATGTTTGCAACAGTCTAATGCCACAAGTGTGCGAGCAGCTGCTATGTGCTGCTAAGCTGCTAAGCCTTGATATTGTGTCAGTTATAGCTACTATTTGGAACCTGCATCAAACCTCACTTTGTGCATGTTTATTTTTCCGACTGTATGTGAATAAACATGTATTTACAGAGGACCATCATTCTGTGTGCAATGTAACAAGGATAGAGCCTCAGCAACCTCGGCCATGGCCACAGGACTCTCTGAAATCATTGACATCTTTGCCCTTTATTGTATCGTGTCTTCTCAACTGTATCCTCATCATTCTTCTCTTAGGTGAGTATTTTAAAAATGACACAGAGCAGCAAGATGCCTGAATGTTCTAAATCTTTACTTACTACAAAATGAAACCCCATCAGTGTTGGCGGTCAAGAGATGTTCAACTCAGAAGAAGAAGAGCACAAGTGTGGAGCCACCTCAGGACTCTGACTCTCTTCACGTATGTACTGTTAATCCTTATTACATTATGTACAGTATGTACCTCAAGCCCTGCAGACATCACTATACACTTCCATTTGGATGCAATTAAACTTCATATTTTCATTATGGTGGACAGATACATCATTTCCATGTTGTTTTCTCTAGTATTCTGCTTTAGACCTTCCCTCACCCCCAAGACCATCTCAGCCCAGAAACATCAACAGCACTTGCCCATCTCAGCCCAGTAACATCAACAGCACTTACGCTTTAATCCAGCTCCCAGCCCGGGTCTGACTGACACTGCATGCTAAGCTTTCAGGCAAACGTGTAGAAAATCGTTGGTAGTACTGCATGATCAGAACGAAATGTGAAGGAGAGTGACCAAAACGAAATATGATACACATTATAAAATGTACATTACTCAAATCAGATTTATATCAATGTTGTTTACTGTAATCCATAATGTTTTGATGACTAAAATAAGCTATTGTTTTTACAATAAACTAATTTATTCTCTAAGAGTGTGTTCCTGGTCAGACTGACGTGAGTGCTAGGAAATGAAAGAGCAGACGACTTCCCATTTCTGCAGTAAAAAGTGAACATATTTGTCAATTCAGTGCCTTCTCTGTAAGACAGCTTTTCAATGACACATGATCTGCAGTCAATATATAATTTGGACAGTGTTAAGTTAGTTTTAATATTAAAATGAATTGAATGAATTGAGTGAATACATGTAATGAGTAAGCGTGTCTCTAGTAAGGTTTCCAAAAATGATCTTCATGTACCATTAGAAATTCAAGACAAAAAGAAAGATTCGCTAACTGTATCCATGGTATCCACAGCTAGCTAACTCTGCTTACCCCATAGGATATTCATGCTAAATTAATGCCCCCCTTTTTTAAAAAGCACAACTGTTAGTTTTTGTAGTTTTCTGATTTGGTTTTGTTGTTTTGTACATCCCCAAATCAGAAAAAGTTTGTACGTTGTGTAGAATACAGACAAAAACAGAATGTGAGTTCTGCTCATCATAATATCATTACCACATTCAGAGAATCCAGAGAAATATTTGCAAACAAGGGACAGAACTGAAAAACAATATTGAAGGTTGTGGCATGTCGGACACTATTAAAACCAGACCTGCTACTCTAATGAACACTATTGTATGTGCTCAGGTAAACCTCTGATAACCATTGTCTATGAGCACAGTTTCACACTCAATTCACAAATGCTAGTGTTAACGTTACCATGGAAAACAAGAGATTGCATTCAGACGTGATAGAAATAGGATAGGTTTTGGGGTTGTACTGTATATAGCTGTAGCGGGTTTCACTCGTGTGCACGCATGCACACACACGCACACACACACTCACACACACAGACACACACACACACACACACACACACACACATACAGTATATGTACTGTATGTGTGTGTGTATATGTATATGCATACATTTAGAACCACACTCTGAATAGTATAGTGCAGGGGTCTCCAACACGGTGCTCACAGACGCCTATGAGGTGCCCGCAGCGCACCTTCAAAAAATAGCCAACATGCAGTACACCCCTACAGTCAAGGCCATCTCATCGACACTGCTCTAGTTTGTGGTTCTGATGGTGAAATGAGATATGAAATGCTAGATCCCTCACTGTCTGCCTATATGAGGCGCCTGCAGCTCACCTTAAAATAGCCAACATAGCTGCAGCCATACAGCAATCAGAATGAGAACATATATTTTTGTTGATTTTTGGTGAACATTTAAATGCATAGCCTGTGTCACCATAATGGCAGATATCAGCAAAACTTCACCTAAGTACAGTAGCCGCCTACCATTGGCAACTACTTCAGCAATATTAATGAGAAATTGTATTTTGGTTGATTTTTGATGAATATTTTAAAACTAATATCAAGCGCCGCTAACTTATCCCCACTGTATCCAGGTAGGCTACTTGCCAAAACCGGGAGTTAGACGGGAAGTTAGACCTCTGAATCTCTTTCCACCTTACTGGACACTAACGTTAGAGTTCTGAATCTCTCTCTACTGGACACTAACGTTAGAGTTCTGAATCTCTTTACTGAACAGTAATGTTAGAGTTCTGAATCTCTCTTTACTGGACACTAACGTTAGAGTTTTGAATCTCTCTCTACTGAACAGTAATGTTAGAGTTCTGAATCTCTCTCTACTGGACATAACGTTAGAGTTTTGAATCTCTCTTTACTGGACACTAATGTTAGAGTTCTGAATCTCTCTCTACTGGACACTAACGTTAGAGTTCTGAATCTCTCTCTACTGGACACTAACGTTAGAGTTCTGAATCTCTCTACTGAACACTAACATTAGAGTTCTGAATCTCTCTCTACTGGACACTAACGTTAGAGTTCTGAATCTCTCTCTACTGGACACTAACGTTAGAGTTCTGAATTTCTCTCTACTGGACACTAACGTTAGAGTTCTGAATCTCTCTCTACTGGACACTAACGTTAGAGTTCTGAATCTCTCTCTACTGGACACTAACGTTAGAGTTCTGAATCTCTCTCTACTGGACACTAACGTTAGAGTTCTGAATCTCTCTCTACTTTACTGGACACTAACGTTAGAGTTCTGAATCTCTTTCTACTTTACTGGACACTAACGTTAGAGTTCTGAATCTCTCTCCACTTTACTGGCCGTAAATTGCGGTGGCGTAACCAGCAGGTCATGTGACTGCAGTGGGGCCTCAGCCTGTCAGGGGCCTCGGTGGCGAGGAGACCACAACAGGATATCACAGGGCATTTGAGCGGTTTCAGCTTCTGGTTGATGGAGTGTCTCGGAGAATGCCAATAGCCAAGTAAATAACACAGTATCATAAAAACAGTTGTGTATTGAAGCTATAAATTATTTATCTTTTTTATTATTATTATTGCTTTAAAATCAGGGCAACATATCATCGTAATAGTTAAGAGATATTGCCCCATTTTTGTTAGATTTGTTGAGTCTTTTAGAGGCAGTTAGTCTGCGTGCTAGAGGAAGACGTCCATGCCAGAGCTACCAGTGTTGGTCTGTGGGGATGAGAGGCTTTGAACACAGGATATGACTTCACAGGTCTGCTGTGAAGGAGTCGTGCAGCATGTATCCAGACCAGACCACAACTGCAAATAGTGACCCTCACAAAACGCCAACGTGCAGAACAGAACAGGCTCCTCTCTCTGTCTTACCATATTAGGTCATAATGAAGTATATTAAATGAGTATGTGTATGTGTATGATAAATGCATTATGTACATCTAAAGATATACTGATACAGTATTATTGTATAAAACATGTGTGAGTATGAAAGGAGTATGTGTATGTGTGTGTTATCATGTATGTACATGTTACAGTAACTAGCACTGTTTGTCGACTGTGTACTTTTTATACTCAACCACACATGTTGTCCTGCTCCGGCTGCAGAGCAGATGCAACACCCCTCCAGCCACCAGGCATCCGGAAGAGAGATGAAGGGGACACTTGTGTGACCGTGTGGCTGGGGACATTATTGTCTGCTTTCTCTTCAGTTACAGGACACTTCTAAATGATACATGTGGGCCTTTTAACCTTCATTAGATGACGGGGAAGAAAATGTCTTTACAAGGACCACAACTTTGCGTTTTGCATATTTACATTTTGAGTACAGCTCTGCATCCATCTCCACACCCATTCTTCTCGGCTGAATAGCTCACACACTCTTCGCTCACAACTTCAACACACAGCTTGTGTCCGGCGCACTGGGCAGACGCAGAAGAGCTTCCTGTGCAGTCCACCCTCATGGTGTAGCCGAGCAGACTGGGGTGCTGCTGAGAGAGGCGAGATCAGGAGTGGAAGAGAATGAAAGTATCTGTGGAACAATTCCCGTTGTCTTTCGCCCCCAAAGTGCCTTGAAACTAGCCTAGAAATCTAGACGCTCCTATAGCGGCAGCAAATCTAATTGGGCTGCCGGGGCAGTCTAGCAACAATCCAAAGAGCTCGGGAGCTGAGAAATGGAAGAATCACCAGACCAATCACGGCGTGTATAGAGTCGGTGGGCGGGCGGTGACTGACATGCGACCAGATGTTGCGACGGTTACACATCCTGCTATTTGAAAACAAGAAGATGATTCGTTTAGTGTTATCCTATTGCGTGGAGAGGGAAGGTTGCGCATCCTGCTATTTGAAAACAAGACAATGATTTGTTTAGTGTTATCCTATTGCGGAGAGGGAATTTGAAAGACAACTGTTTATCCCACCCCTCTGATTGAGCCCTGCCTACGGTGAGTTCCCAGACCCTACCTACATCTTGATGTGGGTCTGGCTGGTCAGGCTATCTTGAAACATCTCTCACCTCTGACCTCTACTGTACAGAAAATAACAAATAGAACTTCACACTAAGGGGCACAAATTCTACAAGGATACAAGGATGTTTATTTGTCACATTCATCTGATTACTAATGTAAAGAGATAATGCAGTGAAATCGTCAGTTCCTTCACATATTGTGCATATGGGGATCCAAAGTCAAGCCTTTCCTGACTTTTTGGACTTTGAATAAGTAATACATGCCTTCATAACAACTACTGGATTGCTGTAACTTCCTATATGTTGGTCTCAGCCAGGCCTCACTTTCCTGCCTACAGCTAGTTAAAAATAGCCTAGAAATCTACACGCCCCTAGCGGCAACAAATGTAATTTGGCTGGCGGGGCAGTCTAGGCACGATCCATAGAGCTTAGGAGCTGAGAGCTGGAAAATCAAGCGATCCAATCACAGCATGTATAAAGTCGGTGGGCGGGCTTAACATAATGGTGACTGACATGCGACCAGAAGTTGTGACGGTAACGCATCCTGCTATTTGAAAACAAGCAGATGATTCGTTTAGTGTTATCCTATTGCGTGGAGAAGGAAGGTTACGCAGCCTGCTACTTGAAAACAAGAAGATGATTCGTTTAGCATTATCCTATTGCGGAGATGGAATTTGAAAGACAACTGTTTATCCCACCCCTCCGATTGATCAATGCTCGAGCCCTGACTATGGTGAGTTCCCAGACCCTAGGCTACATCTTGATGTGGGTCTGGCTGGTCAGGCTAAGTTAAAATGCAGCAGCTCGCCTTTTAAGTGTTGGCCACATGTGAGCAAGAACACATTTCTCCCATTCTAGCTTCCCTTACTGGCTCTCTGTTCACCTAGGATAGGCCTACATGATTCTCAATGTACATCCATGTAGCTTTAGGTTAGTGTAACCCAAAATTGTTCCATGTTAACATTCATTTTTATATTCAGCATAGCTAGACCTTTCACCAAAAGTTTGTTTGGTTGATAGAGGTGCACTTTAAGCCCCCCAAGCCCAAGGCTATAAATGTATGTAAATTCGTGCATATTTCATTTGATAATGGTTCATCTACATAAATATAAACTAAAGTATTTCAGAAAACTTGCAATACAAAAAAGTATTATCTTACAGTGTCAGTGAGTAATCATTAAGGGATTTTTGGGAATATAGGCCTATTTGTTAAAACTGTTACCCTCACCCCATAATATATTCCATACTGGAATATGTGGAATATGTCTTTACAAACTTCATAACATGAATTACACATCTTAACCTTAGTTCCAACCAACTTCAAGTGTTGCAGTTCTCTTAAACATTCTGTACCTGTCTTGGCTGTTTAGTTTGTAGTTGCTCAGCCTTGTGATGTACTGTAGGCCTACAGCTAGGTCTACGCACCGCAACAGCTTTACTTCTGTTCAAAATGGCTACATATTGAGGACTCGATGCACGAAGCGAATCGAATCGAATCGAGTCCCTTTTTGCACCTTAATTAAAATCCAGTTTATAGTTAATCTGTGCTGCTCCGAGTCTTTACTTTTAGTATGGCTAAATATTATTGACTTTGATTCCTAAAATCAGGTGTAGTGCTTGTTTCCTGCCATGCTTGTTTGTTGACTGGAACTCTGAAAAGATGAGAACACCGATCCACCTCATGCTAAAACTGACTTGTGGCTTTCAACTGAAAAACCACCGGCCTATTTAGAATGTGGCAGTTTCACACATTTTTTTCAGTTCCAACCAACAAGCAAACGTCACACAAAACAAGCATTACTACACTACACTCTCCATATTTAAACCCATATATATATACATGCAATACCATTTTCTAACAACACCACCTTACTATTTAATCTGTTTTGCTTCAGATGTGAATAGTAGTCAACATACACACACCACACTGGCCTAGTTGTAAGTAGACACTCTGACTAGTCTACAGTAATTTCCTGTGTATTAGCCACATTGTGTACGAGCCACAGGACAGTGTTTTGTGCAAGTTAAAAGAAACAAAACCATATTAATACCATATTTACTGCCCTCGTATGTTAACCTCATAGCTGAAGAAATTTTGCAAAATCTCTGTATAACCTGCGGCTAATAGTTGGGAAATGACGGTTCTCTGACATAGTTTATGATAGCCAAAAATTGTGTGCTTACAGACTCTCTGACTATCTGTATGAATGTCTTTTGAAGTTGTGCAAACAAACCAGTTAAATACAAATACAAAAACAAAAACAAATCAATATTCACATTTCCTAGTTTTATTGTTTAAGTTGGGGAGAAAATGACCATTGATTTCCTTTCATTCTTCTCATACACACATCAACAATAGCAACTACACACAATAACGTCCAGTCATTGCTTCTGAAGATTTCTGTACACATGAAAACCAACACATTTAAGGTTTCACAAATCTTCTCACTGCATATTGTTTACGATGTCAGAAAGTAAACACTGGAATGATCTGATGTCACATGAAAAATAGGCCCAAATCAGACAAGAGCAAACACAACAAAACAATAAATACAATCAGCAAGCATCTGTCACACATGTGCAAACATATGTTTGCAAAACTCACATCAAACACTCTGCATATCTAGTTTTAAACAGAACAAACTGTTTGTGGAAAGCAAAGCTCAACGCTTTAGCAGTCAAAGACATACCTCAGAGGAAATAACACACTGGAATATCTACACCAACAAAGACATCAATAAATTAATTTTCCACTCTGCAACTCTTCAAGTGACGTACATCAAGTTTCAACAACATTCTCTGTGGCTGCAATATCTTGATACTTTTCATTACTTTACACTTATTTAGAATATATTTTGGATTTGGAGGGAATCCCACTATACACAAGAGGGGAGAAGTGTCATGAATGAAGTGGGAAGGAGACGACAACGACAGGAGAAAACTAAACAAACATCAGCACAGGAAGTACAATGAGGACATGTAGGGTAGTGGGAACAGAGTGCTCAGTCCATGCGGATCTTCTGATTGGTCATCCTGTAGATGATGCTGTCGTAGCCGGGGTCCATGTTCCACAGGTTGTACGAGATGGCGATGACCGCCAGGGCCAGTACGATCATGAGCCAGAGCACGATGTTGAAGATCACGGCGTACTCCAAGCTGTATTTGTAGGCCAGATTGTAGGGACTTCCTGGGTTGCTCTGTAGATGCACATCAAACACACACGGTGAGGCACAAGATCTGGAGAGGAAACCACAATGAAGAAACAACGTTTTGCATAATCTACTCACAATCTGCTTTGACTCGAGAATGGAGCGAGACTTCCTGGTGAGAGGCGCTTCGAAGGTCTTGACCGTAACCACCTCAATTACCGCGTTGTTGCTGTAGACACCATAGACGCTGTCAGCAAACTGCAACAGAGAGAACAGGTGTGGGTAAATACACAGATGAATAACGTATCAAAATACTCAACATGGACAAAACTAAACCCAATGTTCACCCACTGGGAGATACAGACACCAAAGTTACATTCAGCAAGAGATCTATTGTGCACTCAAGGTTACAGAGGTCATTTGGGACAACAACGGCTACTACAATAGCGCAGGATTTGCCTACATGCACTAGGTGAAGATAAAGCAAAACAACGGCCAATGATTAACTTTAGAGAAATGAGAGTTGGACTGTAGGTTCAGATCTTAGAGGATGTGGGATATGCAAGACCTTAGACAAATGAGGCTCAGACTGTCAGCTCAGTGTCAGATATTAAGGGGGCTTCACATTGCATGGGGTATGTGTTAGTTTAGTTGTGCTTGCTGCCGGGCTCGGCTGAAAACACCTACAAAAATATACAATGTGCCGTGTTCAAAGGTCACAGGTCAACATGGCTGCCTGCGCTGGGCTTTGCTGAAAATAACGGGCTTCATAGCATAGCGTAGCGCTGCCGCCTGCTCGTGCAACGTCAACCCCGCCTCAGGCCAAGCTCCGCCCCTTCACCTTCTGCATGACGCTGGCGATGATGCTGGCGGCGTCCTGGAACTGCGGCGAGTCCTGACCGTAGCGACGGCCGAGCTCCTCTAGCCCAGACAGCTCCAGCGAGTACAGGTCAGGCGCGTGGTCCTTCGCCAGGTGCCGGTGCCTCAGCAGCTGCAACGCAGTCACAGCCGTACAATTAAAAATGAGTACACTTACCTAACTTCTCTTCTGAATATGAAATCAATCTGCCACAATACACGTTCACAGGGTTTTATATCTCTTCAAACTCCTCAAATTAAATCAGAATTTGGTAAATTAGCTTTTACATTTTTTTGCATCTAATAAATGGAACAAATTCCAAGAATTATTCAAATTAGATAGGTTTGTGTCACTAGACCAATTCAAAGGTATGATTGATGATATGGCTGTTGTAAAATGTTCTTGCTTTGACTAATATTTAGACCTTTTATTTTATTATTATTAGTATTATTATTTATACATACTTTTTCCTCTTCTCTTCTCTCTGTTTTTTATTATTATTGCTTTATAAATTGTTTATGTATTATTTTTCTTATTCTTGTTTTATTATTTTGATTATTGTTGTTATATGTTTTGTGACTCAGGGCATTGCTGTAAAAGAGCTTGATGCTCTGTCAATTTTCCCTGAATAAAAAACGGTTGATGATGATGATGATGATGAAAAACCCAATTAACTGTCTAGTTTACAGGCGTCCAATTAAAAACCCAATTAACTGTGTACTGATCAGGTGTCCATTTAAAAACAAATTGAACTGTATACGGTACAGGTGTCCGCTTAAAAATGAGAAAATCTCTCAATTTTCTTTGTGAATGAGTAATGTATGGTAAACAAATAAATATTCTTCCTTAAGATACGGTACATAAGTATTCGCCCACATGTTAAATTCCCATGGAGGCAGGCAGATTTTTATTTAACACAGTTAAAGGCCAGTTATTCCATGGATCCAGGATACTTTGCATCCTGATAAAGTCCCCTTGGCCTTCAAAATAGCCCAACATCATCACATACCCTTGTTTTTTTTTTCCAGTTAGCCTATTAGCTGTCTGAACTCATTGAGCTCAATGCAAATCAAATATTTTATATTCCTCTTTTTAGTCAACTTTAGCATGGGCTCAAAAAGATATGACCCTAACTGTATAAGGACCAAACAATTAATTTGGATGACATTCAAATGATGCTTTCTAGAGTGTTAAGTTGGCACTATAAACTTCAGTAAAGTATTGCTGGTTTTAGTAGGACTGCTACAACATGTGACTGAGCGTAACGCTAACAGTGTGGTGTGATGAAAACCACTGGAAAAGGAGAAGTAAAACATTACAGATTTAAGGAACCTTGACTCAGCAGGGCATTGTAAAGCTGAATACAGGGACTGACTTTCAAGCTTTTAACATTTTATACGCAAAAGACAGATTAACATTCTCATGACCTGGGAATTCAACCCCTTTTTTTCTTTTTCAGTTTTCAAAGATAAGAAGTATAATAACTATAATTAGGCTCGGTCATGAAAATGTGAAGGTGTTAGTACATAGGCCAGTGCCACCATTTGATCAACACATTCAAAGACAGTCATTAAATCTATATATCTATATAAACTCTATACTGAATTGATATATGAAAATGTGGAGCAGGCAATAGTAGGCTGTCACTGGTTAATCAATATTCACAAAGAAATTTATTTTGAAAATGTAGGCTATGTTTTTGCAATAATTCAAAGACCAAAAAACATTAAATTAACTTTAACTTTATACACAAGACAGTGATTGGTCAACTCGCCCTGTGTGTTGAGCTGGCTGCTAAGCAACTTGTGGGTAGTAGCAACAGACTAGTTGGCGGACACAAGCTTTGCAAATAAACTCAAGACATATTTTGGTTACCATGAGGGGCTCATCCGATGGTAAACTGTCTCTTCGTCAGAGACGTTTTGAAATGAGCACTTTGTGTAAGCAGAAGCAGTAGCAGACATGCTGACTACCGTTGCGGTGGTGAGCGATGCAGACGCATGAAGCACAAAACCTCGAAAGGTTTACGCCGCCGACATAAAGGCAACTGCACAAAGCAGCATAAACTCGGTTCACCAGCACATCAGTGAGTGTCTACATCGTTACATTGTGTCGCGGCTGCATAAACTCCACTGTCACTTTCAAAATAAAGGCAACAATGGTGATTTGTGTGCATTACCTCTAAGCTGTAGATTAGGCTCTTGACTTGGCCTTTTTTTTTTTTTTTTTTTTACAGACTTTACGCGGGTCGGTCAGGGATAGCTGTCAGGTAAAAGTCTACTATTTAACTAGATTACTGTATACATGTAAACTGTATACTGTATGCGGTGTAAACTACTAATCTTTTACCATAAATTATGATATTTATCATATTTTAGTCGGACTAATTCATTTGGGGAATTTAAATTTCAGGCAAATCGCTGGCCTTTAACACAGTAAAACGGAGGAACATCACACCTCCACACTTCGCCAGAAATCACACCTGTGCAGCCTGCACGCTCCTATTCACACACACGGCAACCACAATAACAACCTGAACAGTGCACAGAATTGGCCTCTGGCTTGCTTATGAATACAGGCCACAATGGGCAGAGATGGACCTTTAAATAGTCTATGAGATGGGCCTCTATGGTATAGGCCTCTATGAGATGGACCTTTATATAGGCTATGAGATGGACCTTTATATAGGCTATAAGATGGGCCTCTATGGGATGGACTCTATATAGTCTATGGGATGGGCCTCTATGTAGGCTATGAGATGGACCTTTATATACTGTAGGCTATGAGATGGGCCTCTATGGGATGGACCTTTATATACTGTAGGCTATGAGATGGGCCTCTATGGGATGGACCTTTATATACTGTAGGCTATGAGATGGGCCTCTATGAGATGGACCTTTATATACTGTAGGCTATGAGATGGGCCTCTATGGGATGGACCTTTATATACTGTAGGCTATGAGATGGGCCTCTATGAGATGGACCTTTATATACTGTAGGCTATGAGATGGGCCTCTATGGTATAGACGTCTATAGGATGGACTCACCAGTGCAGAGATGTCGTGCAGCACTTGGACCTCAGACAGGAAGAGCAGATCGGCCTGCAGGGAGGAGAGGGACAGAGATAACAGACATATATAGAGAGATATAGATACACACACACACACACACACACACACACACACACACACACACACACACACACACACACACACACACACACACACACACACACACACACACACACACACACACACACACACACACACACACACACACACACACACACACACACACACACACACACACACACACACACACACACACACACTTTGCATTTGCTTTATAAACACCTCTTGGGTAACCTGGTCACAAGTGGTCAGCTCTAAATGCAAGTGTAAATCATCTGGTCACTCCAAGCACCTGCTGAGACGCTCGGAGACGCACTTGACGAGATATCCTACAAAGTGTTGCGTCTAGGCTTACCACTTGTGATCACACTCTAAAAACTCATTGTGAACAGTCTTCACACCCCCTTTGACAGACACACGTGTCAGAGGAGAGGGCATTTGACGAGAGGGCTCCCTGACAGGAAACTGCCAAAGCACAACACAGACCGTTCTGTCCCCACAAGACTAGCCAGCTGTTCTCAGCAGCAGTGGGCCGTTGGAGTGAGAGCTCAGGAGCTCTTTCACTTGGTGCTTTTGCCTACATGTTGCGCTGTTATATAGATACACAGAGAATCCAGGAAGTAAAAACAAGGACTCTCGGCAGGAAATGTTGAGCTGTGCTGAATGAGCATTTCATTGTCAGAATCTCCAAGTTAGAAAGCCACAACGCTGTTACTGTGCTCAAAATGGCAAGGGCTATTGCTGTTTTGTTTATTCTCAAAAGGAGGGGAAATTCTCCCCTTCTGCGGCGTTCGCCACTATTTTACCTCAGCGGCAGTTTAAGTTAAAGAACACGGCGGCGGTGAATGTAAATGTGGTCCAGACCAATCAGAGGTTTACCAGAAAATACTCCTATCTTATTGGCTGACAGATTGTGTTAAAATAGATGGGGTTACTACACCACGATGGAGAAATATGTGCATGTGAGCACAAAATGTAGAAGTAAGTGCATATCACAGCTGTTCAATCTTAGACTGAATACCAAGAGCTGTGTGGACACAGTACTTTTAAGCAAGCCTGTGTATTGGCGTGGGTTCCGGGTTGACTTGTGGTCTATCAGTCCTGAGGTTTCATTGGAAAAGGTCAGAGGTGAAACACCCCGTGATTAGGCGTTGGAAACGCCTCCTCCGCACCGACTACTCATCGTCTGGTGTGAACGCACGCGGAAAATGTTGCACAACGTTGCATGAGGCTGTGGTTCCCCTCTGAGGTGCATGAGGCTGGTTCCCCTCTGTGGTGAATGTAGGCACATTCTCAAGAAAAATGTGTTGTCCCTTTCTGGACACAACTAAGTTGTGTTCTTTTCAACACATGTTGTGCAACAAATACCAAAAGGAAATAACACGATCGGTGCGGTGCTGCCCTATCTGGACACAGAGATGTGTTAAAGGAAATAACACGATCGGTGCGGTGCTGCCCTATCTGGACACAGAGATGTGTTAAAGGAAATAACACAATGGGTGCTGCCCTATCTGGACACAGAGATGTGTTAAAGGAAATAACACGCTCGGTGCTGCCCTATCTGGACACAGAGATGTGTTAAAGGAAATAACACGATCGGTGCGGTGCTGCCCTATCTGGACACAGAGATGTGTTAAAGGAAACAACACGATCGTGCTGCCCTATCTGGACACAGAGATGTGTTAAAGGAAACAACACGATCGTGCTGCCCTATCTGGACACAGAGATGTGTTAGAGGCGAAGGAAGCGCTAGCGTGTGAGGTGAGGGCCATAGATATATAAAGCTTTATATATCTATGGTGAGGGCCGCACCTCGTTATAAAGCTTTATATATCTATGGTGAGGGCCGCACCTCGTTATAAAGCTTTATATATCTATGGTGAGGGCCGCACCTCGTTATAAAGCTTTATATATCTATGGTGAGGGCCGCACCTCGTTGTATAAAGCTTTATATATCTATGGTATGGTATATATCTATGGTATGGTATTTAAAGCTTTATATATCTATGGTGAGGGCCGCACCTCGTTATAAAGCTTTATATATCTATGGTGAGGGCCGCACCTCGTTATAAAGCTTTATATATCTATGGTGAGGGCCGCACCTCGTTATAAAGCTTTATATATCTATGGTGAGGGCCGCACCTCGTTATAAAGCTTTATATATCTATGGTGAGGGCCGCACCTCGTTGTATATAAAGCTTTATATATCTATGGTGAGGGCCGCACCTCGTTATAAAGCGTTATATATCTATGGTGAGGGCCGCATATATAAAGCTTTATATATCTATGGTGAGGGCCGCACCTCGTTATAAAGCTTTATATATCTATGGTGAGGGCCGCACCTCGTTGTATATAAAGCTTTATATATCTATGGTGAGGGCCGCACCTCGTTATAAAGCTTTATATATCTATGGTGAGGGCCGCACCTCGTTATAAAGCTTTATAAATCTATGGTGAGGGCCGCACCTCGTTGTATATAAAGCTTTATATATCTATGGTGAGGGCCGCACCTCGTTGTATATAAAGCTTTATATATCTATGGTGAGGGCCGCACCTCGTTATAAAGCTTTATATATCTATGGTGAGGGCCGCACCTCGTTATAAAGCTTTATAAATCTATGGTGAGGGCCGCACCTCGTTGTATATAAAGCTTTATATATCTATGGTGAGGGCCGCACCTCGTTGTATATAAAGCTTTATATATCTATGGTGAGGGCCGCACCTCGTTATAAAGCTTTATAAATCTATGGTGAGGGCCGCACCTCGTTGTATATAAAGCTTTATAAATCTATGGTGAGGGCCGCACCTCGTTGTATATAAAGCTTTATATATCTATGGTGAGGGCCGCACCTCGTTATAAAGCTTTATAAATCTATGGTGAGGGCCGCACCTCGTTGTATATAAAGCTTTATAAATCTATGGTGAGGGCCGCACCTCGTTGTATATAAAGCTTTATATATCTATGGTGAGGGCCGCACCTCGTTATAAAGCTTTATAAATCTATGGTGAGGGCCGCACCTCGTTGTATATAAAGCTTTATAAATCTATGGTGAGGGCCGCACCTCGTTGTATATAAAGCTTTATATATCTATGGTGAGGGCCGCACCTCGTTATAAAGCTTTATAAATCTATGGTGAGGGCCGCACCTCGTTGTATATAAAGCTTTATAAATCTATGGTGAGGGCC
The DNA here is from genome assembly GCF_963854185.1 of Sardina pilchardus. Classification (NCBI taxonomy): domain Eukaryota; kingdom Metazoa; phylum Chordata; class Actinopteri; order Clupeiformes; family Clupeidae; genus Sardina; species Sardina pilchardus. Next base: position 634,342 of record NC_085016.1, read on the forward strand.
GCACCTCGTTGTATATAAAGCTTTATATATCTATGGTGAGGGCCGCACCTCGTTATAAAGCTTTATATATCTATGGTGAGGGCCGCACCTCGTTGTAAAGCTTTATATATCTATGGTGAGGGCCGCACCTCGTTGTAAAGCTTTATATATCTATGGTGAGGGCCGCACCTCGTTGTAAAGCTTTATATATCTATGGTGAGGGCCGCACCTCGTTGTAAAGCTTTATATATCTATGGTGAGGGCCGCACCTCGTTATAAAGCTTTATATATCTATGGTGAGGGCCGCACCTCGTTATAAAGCTTTATATATCTATGGTGAGGGCCGCACCTCGTTATAAAGCTTTATATATCTATGGTGAGGGCCGCACCTCGTTATAAAGCTTCATATATCTATGGTGAGGGCCGCACCTCGTTATAAAGCTTCATATATCTATGGTGAGGGCCGCACCTCGTTATAAAGCTTCATATATCTATGGTGAGGGCCGCACCTCGTTATAAAGCTTTATATATCTATGGTGAGGGCCGCACCTCGTTATAAAGCTTTATATATCTATGGTGAGGGCCGCACCTCGTTCTAAAGCTTTATATATCTATGGTGAGGGCCGCACCTCGTTCTAAAGCTTTATATATCTATGGTGAGGGCCGCACCTCGTTATAAAGCTTTATATATCTATGGTATGGTATGGTATATATCTATGGTGAGGGCCGCACCTCGTTATAAAGCTTTATATATCTATGGTATGGTATATATCTATGGTATGGTATATAAAGCTTTATATATCTATGGTGAGGGCCGCACCTCGTTATAAAGCTTTATATATCTATGGTGAGGGCCGCATATATAAAGCTTTATATATCTATGGTGAGGGCCGCACCTCGTTATAAAGCTTTATATATCTATGGTGAGGGCCGCACCTCGTTATAAAGCTTTATATATCTATGGTGAGGGCCGCATATATAAAGCTTTATATATCTATGGTGAGGGCCGCACCTCGTTGTATATAAAGCTTTATATATCTATGGTGAGGGCCGCACCTCGTTATAAAGCTTTATATATCTATGGTGAGGGCCGCATATATAAAGCGTTATATATCTATGGTGAGGGCCGCACCTCGTTGTTCTTGCTGAGAGAGTTGAGGGGCAGTGAGTTGAGCACCGAGCCCTCCTGGGAGAGACGGCCGCGGATCTGCTGCAGCGTGACCGGGAGGTCCTCGAACACCGTGTTGGCCATGCCCATCATGTACAAGCGCTGAGGAGAGAACACACACACACACACACACACACACACACACACACACACACAGAGAATATAACAGATAAATAACACCGTGTTGGCCATGCCCATCATGTACAAGCGCTGAGGAGAGAACACACACACACACACACACACAATATAATACATATTAAGAAGATCCTCTATATGGTGTCTACATGTTCATCACTCATCATAGAGACACAAAGTGTTTGCGTTGCAGCTGAACTGACAGGTTTCACACATCTGACACATCTGACACATCTTCCAGAGGCAAGTGGGCCCTGTGACTGTGACTGTGACTGTGGTCTGCATGGAGTGTGATCTGCATGGAGTGTGGTCTCCATGGCTGCATGGCGTGTGGTCTCCATGGAGTGTGGTCTCCATGGCTGCATGGCGTGTGGTCTCCATGGCTGCATGGTGTGTGATCTGCACGGAGTGTGATCTGCATGGTGTGTGTGGCTCTCCTCACCTCCTCGCTGGGTGCAAGCTGCAGCACCACAGGTGTGCTCTCGGCAAACAGGGTGTGGACCGTGTTAGCCACACTGTCCAGGGTGAAGGGCACCGGCTGCGGGCAGATGGGCAAGAGAACACCGTGAGCTCAAATCATGACCACGTGACCGCTACGAGTGGGGAAGTTCGCCCACAGCTGGACACATACACACATACACAGCTGGACACATACACACATACACACATACACAGCTGGACACATACACACATACACAGTACGGAAAAAATGATAACTGCATGTTTCTTTATGGAAACAACTAAATGTCAATTTCAAGTCGCTGATTTGGTTGGTAAATAATGGCATTTCAATAATGTTTCACTTCTTTATATTTAGCCATATTGTTTAACCGTTACACATCTCGTGTCCGCACATTCTTTGCTTTTAGCAATATTGTTTAACCGTTACACATCTGGTATTGTTTAACTGTTACACATCTGGTATTGTTTAACCGTTACACATCTGGTATCGTTTAACCGTTACACATCTGGTATTGCTTAACCGCTACACATCTGGTATCGTTTAACTGTTACACATCTGGAGTGCGTACGTTTTCTAGAGGGTAAGAGGTGATGTTCTTGGGCAGGTCCAGAGAGTCCACTCCCCGGATGACCACCAGCATGTTGGCCCTGGGCCGCTGGAACAAGGGTCCGGCCTGCAGCCCCGGCCAGTCCAGATCCTGGAACACACCAACACACAGTTACTCATCCTTCATGACGGCCACAAATAGAACAGCACACACGTAGTGGAATGTGTGCGATCTGTGGAACAGGGACGCTACCTCCTGGACAGAGAACCCCATGGTGAGCGCCACCAGGTCCGGAATCTTCTCTCCTGATACCGGCCATTCTCCCTCACGGAAGTTCACATAGTCAGGGCTCCGCAGCACGGTCAGCCGGTCTCCCAAAGCTCCTGGTGATAGGGGGAAGAGAGAGAACAGTAATGTCAAGGAGAAGTGATGTTTAAAACAGGGCTCCTGGTGATGGGGAGTAAAGAGAGAACAGTAATGTCAGCTCTAAAGGAGAAGTGATGTTTAAAGCAGGCTGGCATTTCAAAAAGCCATCGGGAGAATTATCATGAGGGTGTAAGATACTTTACTCAGGTGACATCACGTGGCACTGGGGTGCCAACTGAGCAAGTTATTCGGGGTAGGTGGAGGTTTGGGGCTTAAACACTACTGTGAATATGAATGCTGATGTTGCGGATGTAATAATCAAATTAGACAGCTAGATAAATTATAGTGGCGTGGCAATACGGACTGAAGTAAACGACAGTAACACGGAGATGGATGGCAATAATACAGAATGTCCATCGAAACGTTTACGATATCATATGACACAATAACCCGCATATCCTACGGAGGACTCGGTCACATGACACTCAGTTTTCGACATCATCCACCACAACCGTGAACCGCACAGCATGAATAGCAGACAATACGCATCTGTGAATGCCAGTATGATCACTAATATAGATAGGTCAACGATAAACACACAGAACAGACTTTGACGTTAAATGTATGCGTCTCTCAGAAAACCATTATCTTAATGTCCGTGACTCGTATGGCTTTGTAGCATAATTTCAATAGAGCAAGCTAACTAGTTAGCTAGCAGGCTTCATCCTTCGCAGGTCAACAATATACTGCATCGAATACTAGGCTAATACAGCCCGAATAAGCACCAGTCACAAACATTGTGTAGTAACAAAAAACACAAAATCTTACCGTTAATTATGCTTGCGTAGACAACAAGCAAAATATAAACCGACGGGCGATTCATCCTTAGCAGTTTTCCAGGGGACTGCATTTCCTTGCACAAGTCACCTGACACACGAGAACGTCAGTCACGCTATTGTAAACCACGCCCATAAATGCGTCATAAGCTCACGCGCCCTCGCTTTTTAAAATATATTTGACTGCCCCCTGGTGGTTGGAAGCTGCAATCCTCGGAGATAGATCCCATCAAATCAGATCCTCTCTGTAGATTTATTTCGCACGCTTTTTATTGAGGAAACAGAGAAGTAAGTCATTTGACACTCATTATGGTACATTTTAAAGCATAATCGTCTAAGACTATGGCGATCAATGGTTTGGAGGGCTTTGTTGTAGGCCTAACATGTTGGTTGTAATTTAGGCCAAATGGAGGCTGCTGTAGGGTGCTTTTCCAGACTTTCCAGGAGCGTTTGCTGAGCTGGGCTGGAACTATGATAAAGGTCTGCTGACATGCGTCACACCGTAACTGACTTTCCAACCCTGAGTTGTTGGACCTGTATTTCTAATGCATCTAAAATAGTTTTTCACATTGAAACATACAGATATAATATGACATGAAGTGATGCTGTTGCCTACACGTTCCTCAATACACTCTAGACTCACAAAGATTTGCTTCATTAATGGCTTCCTTTTGCAGCGAGCATTTTTGATGAGGAAATTGGACGTCAGGTCTGCTTGTGAGTCAATGTCATCTTCTGGTGTCACGCCTTTCATAGGGCCAGCTCATCAGGTTAGGAGCCGGTGCAGATTTTACATAAAAAGGGTTACAAGGACATCACACGAAACCATGCAGAGTTGACAGGAAACTGACAGATGTAAGAAACCAACACAATCGGACCAGACTACATGCCATCTGAGCAGCTGGTGGTAAACTTCTGAGCCACTTTCAGTGAATAGGAGCGAGACAAAAATAATGTAAACCAAACTTTTGTGGTATATCTATGCAGGTGAAGGTCAAGTGGTTTCTATGGTCGGTGTTTGGTGGGCAGTTTCAGGTGATTCTAGCCCACACTGGACATGTGTGGGTACCGACTGTATAGACCACACTATGGTGGGTACCTGTGCAGGTTCTAGACCTGTGTTTTCATACCACTGGTCGGTTGTGGGTATGCCGGTTCAAGGCCAGCCAAGGCCAGGTGGGTTTATCCCACACTGGACATTTGTGGGCACCTGTGCAGGTGCAAGGCAGGCCAGGCCAGGTGCTTTTACCATGATTGTATAATTCTGAAATGTTCACATTTTCAAAATAAACCAATGAAATTCAAATGATTTGGCTAAAAAAAAATGTTATAGGCTGGATTACATTAGTTACCTCTCACCTGATTGAAAATATGGAAGGGAGCATATGCTGTAAGTGTAAAGGTTTAAGAACTTTTATTTCAAATTCACTGTAGTGTCACACTCCAGATAGTTACACAGTCTTTGGCGGCCTCTGGTGGTCATAAATGGTTTAACCCAGAGAAAGCACTACTACACACTCCTCAAGTCCAGCCTTTAAAGACGATAATGTAATATCATCAAGCCCATAAGCGCTGCCAAGAAACGATCACTTATATAGAGAGATATTATACATGCATTTAAAATATATCACCAAGTTTAAATGCGCAGTTAAGAAAGGTTGCCCTCATGCTTCAGACTACGACAATAATTGGCAGAGAGGGCCAAAAGGGTTAGAAATGGTTAGAGAAGACCACATGCCAGCATTTCCAACCCGCCCGTTGTGAAGCCACTGCTGTTTGGATTACAGGTGCTGTTTGCTGAAACTCCAAATTTACATCCAAATTGTTAATCATTATTAAAATGATTATTATTGCACATTAGGTCATTTGTTTTTGTTTACTGTGTTTGCTAAAAAGAGAGTGTAGGAAGACTGAAAGAAAATGGCGGCAATACAAACTTACGATCCACTGAAATCCATAAAGAGATGCTCAGCGCATTTAACTGAAGAATAAGTTCAGAGTGTTTATTGTCATGTACAGCAAGGAGAACAAGCTTCTCTGTGCAGTGAGATTCTTTCATTGCTGACCACACTGATGCAAGTTATATATAAGAGACAAATTCATACAATACATACATACAATAAATACAATACAATACAAAAAGAACAGTGGCAAGTGTATCACGTGTCAAGTAGGCTATCTAGTATGTACAAAAAAGAAGAAAAAAAAAATATTTTAATATTGGACAATATTTGTCCGTTTCTCGGTTTTAGGTTTGTGCATTGCTCAGCAAAAAAGTCTAACATCTACTCATTTTGACAAAGTTACACAGCCTTCACTTAGTAAGGCTAAGTTACGTTTAGTTTCGTTCTAGCGTACCATCAACGTCTGGTTTTAAACAGTTGTAATGCTAGTCTAACGTTCAGACAAACACACCAATTGTCTACCTTGTTACTACCCATCTGGAATAACTCCTCTAGTTTTGCTGCCTCCATCCTCCATTCTTTCTGTTTTTCGTCCTTTAAAAGAACTCGCGATATCCACCATGAGTATTGAATTAGTGATTTAGCTTCACATTGTGTGCCGATAACCATAAATAGCCAAGTAAAAGAAAACAACAAGCAGACATGGGCAGTATTTCAATTATATGTATTTTAAATACGTATTTAATTACTTTAGTGTATTTTGTAATTTGTATTTTGCAGGATTGGAAAAAATCTAAAGTACTTTGTAACAAAATACTTTGAGGGGTTGTATTTAGAGTATTTAAAATACTTAAATACTTAACAAAAATCTCATCATTTCCCCCCTCAAATTAGCCAAAAATTCATCACACAGTTAAATATAACCTCTTAGTATAACCATGACAATATGCTATGCTGATCATAGTCTGGGAGACAAAGGTCAGAATCTTTAGGACATGAACCCCATGACATGAGGATTTATGTAAGGTACTGTATCAACCAAGGTGTCCTGATCTGCAGAAATAATGGAGGAGACTGAGGCAAAAACCTCCACAATGCGAAACAGTCTCGAGTTTTCACCTCCCAGTTAATTAATTCTGTATATTGAGACACCTTACAGGATGTTACTTTATTTGTCCCCCGTGTTGCCAGTCATGTATGAAGGCAAAAGGCATGCATTTATAGCACAAAAAGGGAAATGCATTTCAATTTAAAAAGGCTAACCTGTTCAATCTGTTGTACTACTTTCATTGAATACGGAAAATGATGGTGGGTAGTTGATTCCACTGTTGCAAAGCCTGCTTGTTGTCAGTTCAATCATCGTGTATATTGATATAGGATGCTGATTACATTTTTTTACTAGATCTACTTCATGGGTAGCCTGGCTCCGCCTTCCTACGTACTTCCGTTCAGTTTTCATTTCACTCCTCTACGTAGTCTGGGTCTGCGGTATATTCACAGGTTTTCTCAAGACAAAAATGTGCAGGTCCAATCAGCGAACAGAGGGAGTAGCTGAGAACGATGACGTTGAGGTCGCTAGTTTGAGCATGTCCCCTCACGACCAAACGTTTATCGATTGGCTATGGCAGATCTGAGAGGCTCTGAGCAGAGTATCCGCATTCAAGGATATTCATGCTTGGCAATGGAAAGTGTCCAGACTCTTTGTACATTATGAATGTACGAGAGTATGGTAGGACCAGGCTACTTCAGCCAAAAGTAAAGAATTTAGGCCTCTGTCCGCCAATAAAAAGCTAATATTTCTTGTAGTTTATTTTAAAAGTTGGTATACCATGATTATTGTGGGGGTATTTTTGTATTTTCTAATTACTAATTACTTGTATTTTAATTAAATACATTTTTCACATCCGTATTTTGTATTTTATTTTGTTACATTTTCTACGCCAGTATTTGTATTTTGTAACAAAATAGTTTTTGATGTATTTGTGCCCACCTCTGACAACAAGTAGCCTAGTTGCGTGCGTGCGTGTGTCTGGAACGGGCGGGCAGGGACAAGCAGCCAGGCTCAGGACAACCACACCCTTCGAGGCGGAGCAGGAACCATGACTGCAGTCTTGAGCAGGACGGACAGAAAACTGGGCAGGGTTAGGCAGGAAAGGGGACGACAGACTCGGACACGGCAGGAGCAGGGGAAGAGACGGAAAGAAAAACAGTTATGGGCACAGTAACAGGGACAGTAATGGAACAGTAATGGGAACAGTGACTAGACAGTAACAGGGACAGTAATGGAACAGTAATGGGAACAGTGACTAAGACAGTAACAGGGACAGTGACCGGGACAACAACTGGCACAGGGAGTGAAAACATAGACACAGACAGGAACAGAGACGGGGAGGTAATGGGGACAGTGACTAAGACAGTGACAGGAACAGTGACTGGGAGGCGGGGCCAGCTCGGGCGGAGGCTGGGCACAGGAGCAGGCACCTCAGGACTGGCGACATGCAGGAGGCGTAAAGTCAGACCACGGAACTGGCTGAAGTTTGGAGCCACGTCCCCTGGAGGGAGGCTTGTGGGCAAGCCTAGTTCCCCAGAATTGCAACTCCACAGGATTAGGGAACTGGATCTCAGCAGGCCCCTGGCCCTGGGGTACAGGGATAGGGTCAGGCTGGGGTGCAGGGATAGGGTCAGACTGGCTCTGGGGTGCAGGGATAGGGTCAGACTGGCCCTGGGGTGCAGGGATAGGGTCAGACTGGCTCTGGGGTGCAGGGATAGGGTCAGACTGGCCCTCAGGTGCAGGGATAGGGTCATGGGGTGCAGGGATAGGGTCAGACTGGCCCTGGGGTACAGGGATAGGGTCAGACTGGCCCTGGGGTGCAGGGATAGGGTCAGACTGGCTCTGGGGTGCAGGGATAGGCTCTGGGGTGCAGGGATAGGCTCTGGGGTGCAGGGATAGGGTCAGACTGGCCCTGGGGTGCAGGGATAGGGTCAGACTGGGGGCACCAGGAGGGACTGCAGAATCTTTCCCAGAACGGGAATCTGATCGGCCAGTCTAACCATACCAGCGGACAAGACTTTATCCATTACATAACACTATAAGCTATAGTTTTACACCTCCCTCTGCCCAGGTGTGAAGGCTGCCAAGTAAATCCATTCAGAGCCATGGAGGCCTATTGGGCCGGCGCTTATGTCCGGTTTCCATGGTGCTAAGCAGATGAGTCTTCGGCTACAGATCATTTGTCTTTTTGTCCATCCTTCCTCCCTTCCTTCCTCCTGTCCCAATCATTTCTTCCTCCTGTCCCAACCCTTCCTTATAATTCATTTAGTGAATGAAACGAGGACGGAACGATAGGAGGATGGAGGAATGAAGGAGGGATAGATATGAGAAATAAGTCAAGTAATGTCATAAGATGTCCTGCTCACTCACACGTTACTTTTTCTGAGGATGTGACATATCACCTCTTAGGATAGAATAAACAGACACGCAAATTGCAGAGAACATGAACTTATACCAAATCCTAAAAATATCATATGAGCATGGACTCACTCTTCCCACTTATTGACCCTGATAATGAGGTAATGTCTGATAGTTCTCAAGACTCATGAATAAATACTTATTATACAATGTGTGAACATAAATTTACTTTTTTTTCCATTTATGCTTCAGCAGTTAGTTTTCAAATGATACCGGGGCTGAACGGATTGGCTGTGACCGTCCCCCACCTCTATCGACCAGTTTATAACCGTCCTAGTGTCACTGACAGGGTCAGCCCTGGGCCGAGCAAGTTGCCCAAGCAGGGCATGTAGGACCCTGGACAACCTGCTGGTTAAAATGTGCGGTGCAATGACTTGGCAACACTGGAGCCATCCTCTCACCCTACCTGCCCCACCTCTCTTGTGCTGCATCGCTCCCCTCTCACCCTACCTGCCCCACCTCTCTTGTGCTGCATCGCTCCCCTCTCACCCTACCTGCCCCACCTCTCTTGTGCTGCATCGCTCCCCTCTCACCCTACCTGCCCCACCTCTCTTGTGCTGCATCGCTCCCCTCTCACCCTACCTGCACCACCTCTCTTGTGCTGCATCTCTCCCCTCTCACCCTACCTGCACCACCTCTCTTGTGCTGCATCTCTCCCCTCTCACCCTACCTGCACCACCTCTCTTGTGCTGCATCTCTCCCCTCTCACCCTACCTGCCCCACCTCTCTTGTGCTGCATCTCTCCCCTCTCACCCTACCTGCACCACCTCTCTTGTGCTGCATCTCTCCCCTCTCACCCTACCTGCCCCACCTCTCTTGTGCTGCATCTCTCCCCTCTCACCCTACCTGCCCCACCTCTCTTGTGCTGCATCTCTCCCCTCTCACCCTACCTGCACCACCTCTCTTGTGCTGCATCTCTCCCCTCTCACCCTACCTGCACCACCTCTCTTGTGCTGCATCTCTCCCCTCTCACCCTACCTGCCCCACCTCTC
>NC_085016.1:651700-666700 GCF_963854185.1 Sardina pilchardus
TGTTTTCCAAGTAAATTCAGTGGGACTGTAGCATGGATATTGTTATTTGATTTATTTGTATTTACTTAGTACTCCTTGAACAAGTCAACAGAGAATAATGGGTGTGAATCTTGGCACATATTATTAGGCTACTATATATTTGTAAGGGGTCATCATTTTTGGTCATCATATGGGTGGCTTCAGACCCCCCAAAATAGACCTAACAACGTCCCTGGGACTGAGAGCCCTGCCATGCTGGTTTCCCCTCTGCTGTTGGTGGCTGGGTAGTGACCGTGTAGCTGAGTTCTTCTGACTATACGTCTTCTGGCACACCTACACTGTGGAGTCTTCCAGAACTTCCAAATTTGAAAATATTTCAAGATAAGTTATTTAAGATAAAGTGAGGAGGGGAGAGAAATCATAAAATAAATTATTATATTTATTTATTTTATTATATTTATTATAAAATAAATTAAATGACTATTATATTATTGGGCAAGGGAACATCACAAAAATCACCAGAAAATGCACACTCCACATTACATGAAAATTTCTACATTATGCCATACCAACATCAGAAGCTTATATAATATAGTAGCTTATATAAAAACAGATAGGCTTCTTGTTCTGTAGCCTATTTAACATCAAAGAGGATAACATTTCCTCCACACATTTGCAATAACTTAGGAAATGTGAAAGTAAACCAACACTTGAACAGGTTCACAGGGGGTGCAATAGGCCTATTGAAAATGATCACTATTGTTTCATCATTACTGACTAATGCTCATTATTGATTTGTTAAGTTCCCAAAGTTCATTTTTCAATAGCACTAATATAACATATAAAACATTGATGGAAAACTGCTGGCCCACAAGTCCTAGACTAAGATCAGCAGTTCGTTTCATTATCAGCCTTCAACATTGCTACTCTCCACGGACTTGGCTCAAATTGAATTGTCATGACAGCAACAGCTCGATGGCGAAGTCCCCAAACACCGCAGTGACGACCATCTAATATGAGCGCGACGCCGCGTGTCTCTGTCCGGGAAAAACCCTTCGCCTGCGGTGTTTCCAACGACGATGCGCAATCGCAACCCTGATATTGAGTTGCAGTGCATACAATGGCCGCTTGGTGTAGATATAGTTCCACATCTTACGATCTCAGCAGCGCTCTCGGAACTATCGCGGAGAGCGAGGAGGGATTCAAGAATACAGTACTTGTGCAGCTGCCTTCTCCATTAGGGCTTGAATGCGCGTGTTGTGGAACGTCCGAGTAGGTTGTTTTTTTCGGTATGGCTATAATTACGCCATCTAATTGAGTATTCTTGCTCTCCTCTCTCCAATGGGGTGAGGTTGATTGTGGACTAATTAAGCGTACTGCCATGATAGGCCATATTATATCTGTTGCATTGGTACAAATTATTAATGAATACTTTCAAGGTTTTCAGGTTTTTGTATGTATATGTATGTATGTATATATATATATATATATATATATATATATATATATATATATATATATATATATATATATATATATATATATATATATATAGGCTAATACATAATATAATAGGCACGATTTTACGATTGACATTTCCTACTCGAGACATAAGCTGCAGGTAGCAGAATCACTGAACATCCGGGGGAAAGTTCTAGAGAGGCTGGACAGAATATAATATTGAATAGACGTATTCTTTCTGAGGACACACAGGGCCAATTTATTCATTCATTAAGCGGTGAAATAATTGTTTTATTCTGAGATCTTTTGTTGTCTACTTCATGACACACAACAGCAAAAGCCTATTCTCTGACGTTTAAATCGGCATTATTGTGGTAAAAAAGTCAAATCAAATGTGCCCATGATCAAACAATTTCCCATTCCTCAAATGCGTCCAGCAACTCATACACAGGCAGAGGGAATTGGGCCAATTTAATCTGAACCGCTTAATGTGTGTCAAGCATTCACGTTTAACGGTAGCGCATCAGAATACCGAACTTTGTTTTTGTCACGTCTGTTATCGAACTGAACGCGTCCTTCTCTTCCGCTGACATCCTTCTCTGAGCCCCGGGACGGATCTGTCGAGGTCTAAGCGCATTGCACGCACCGTGACCCGCGGGTCACTTCCCGAAGGCGGCGCGTGGGGGAGGGTTGTCCATCAGAAGTGGTGGTGACCATTACTTTAGTCCATCGTCAGACTTCGTCGGCCAATCCTATTATCAACTGCCTGCGACAGGCTAACCAGAGATGTGCTCTTGTTGATTTAAAGCATATGCCCAGGCATACACACACTGGACAACAATTACAAACCAGTCCCTTTATTCATGTATATTAGGCTAGTTACAAATCGGGCAAATTATGATTTCACCTACATTATAGTCTAGAATAAAACTAAACCTCGCGTTATTGGCCTGGGTGGGAAGCAGCCTAAAATATCTGATCTGGAAAAGTCACTTAGACTATCTAAAAATGTCCGTAATAAATTTAGATGGGCAACTTTGACAATCAAACGATGTGCCTTCATGTGTTGTGTGGGGAATCTCTGAAGACTGGCGCGCTTTGTTTACCGATCGCGTGTGAAGCTACCTCAAAACGCCCTCCCTCTTTCCCCCCTCGTTCGTGTTTTATTTTACACGGACGTCGAGCGAAGTGTGCTGGGTTTATGGTAATTGCGGTTCCCCGACTGGCCTTCTGGGTAGTCTACGGCTGAGAGCGAGCTGCGCTCGAGCCCTCATTCTGCGCTGCACGTTCGGAGGCAGCAGTTGTAGGTGACTCGAAGTGCACTCAACGCGGGGAAACCTCGGGATACGGACTTACACACGGTCTCGGAACAACATTGTCGAAAGTCTGGAAAGAGACGGTGTTGTCGTGAGTGTATTTCGGAAATCATAAGAAAAAACGGTCGACAAAATGCGTATCGACTGAGCACAATCGGAGACGGCGTGTTCGTTGTCTGCCTAGCCCAACATGGCGCTGCGGAGCTTTACCGGGCTGAATTAGTTCGTCTCGTGGAGTCTACGGACGCTCTCCACCTGTACGCTTAAGGACTACTGAACTCATCTTATGTTTGGACTAAGGAATACAGTTTGGGATTTTACTGGATTTTGAGGATGTTAATATATCACTCAACGACGCATTTCCCCATGTCTGGATATACATCGAGACTTTGGATTGTTAACATGTTTAAGTCATCTTCTGTCCATTCCACGAAGTAAATAGTTTTGGTCTGTATTTGTCTTCAGTTCGAACACAACTGTAGGTTACTGTGCATACGTCCGATGTGTTCAGAACTGGTCTTTGCTTAGTTTTGGGATGACTGCCTCTCCGACACTAATAACGGTGTTCATTGCTTGAACTGATCGTGTCGTCAACTTATAACTAGAGGTTTTTTTGTCATAACCAAGGACGAGGGAATCATTTGGAGCTTAAGTCTGGTAAGCGTGTTTTTCAGTTCATCTCTTTGGAGTTTGTGTTAAAATGTTGTTTTCATTGTTAGTCCTCGACAGTTCACCTTAATGCGCAACGTTACGATTGGCGTGACTCCCAACAGACCCTTCACGAGCTAAAGGAGTTCACGATCCCGTATAAAACTGTATTTTGTTGTGGATTGTATTTATGGTTTGCATGCCAAATATGTCAGAAACACACACATACATGCAGTCTATACGGTAAAAGTTTCCAAAGAAATGTGTCAAGGGAGGCGCGGGTCTGACGGGTGTATTTGGTGACGGCGTTGCCAACCCAACGTATGGAGAAGAGTTTACTGTATGCATTTGTCCATTTGGAATTATTTCATTCTCATAGGGGACGTCATTTGTCGGCAGTGAATGAACGCAAACTTTGGGACTTTCCAGTTGTTGGACGTTTCACCAAAATGCAGCCTAATCTATTCTTACTAGTAGAAAACAATTGCGCTGGCTTGGAGGTTTTTGTAGATTCACGTGGTTGGCGTTCCCTGAACAAATTAACATGTTCATGTGACATTAGGTGTATGATGTTGGCTATATCATTCGCTCAAAAGGGATGTTGATTCGTCTCATTTATTTTACGGCCGTAACCTGCAGTGCTAGCGCAGACTTCGCAGTTGAACACATTTGGAGGTCACCTCCGTTCAACATTCCCGAGCATTTGCGTGGGATTGGAAAAAAGAGCCACTATTTAGAGCTCAGCTTAATTCAACACACTGTCTGTGTTTTGATGATGATAAAATGTCAATTATTTGTGTATATGCACTATTTTCCGTATAGAATGCGCTCGGGGCTCTCCGTGGATGCAGTAAAACACATGTTGGTGCGAAGATAGACGAACGCGTGTCCATCTCTCGACTGCCTCACTGAGTGGAATATATTCATAATCCATAACTAGAAAGAATTCAGAACTAGAAAGTGGGCGCAGTTCAACTTTACGAATTCTTCGTCAACTTATTCACTCTTCACGAAAAAAGCCGTGAGCACTGATCTGAACAATATGTCAGTGGTCACGGCGACCGTGCTCGGTCTTCCCCGGAGCGCTTTCGGTCAAAGAGTAGATTCTTTGTCTCTTCAATTGTTTGTTGTAAGGAGAGATTGACAGGTCTCACAATGTCGTGAAACGAGTCAAGACAGATGATCGTGTCCCTGTAGTGTGTCTTCGTTAATGTGTAAAATTGCCTTAAGTTAGAATATTGTGAAGTTCAGACAATTAGCTTTCCGTGTTGGGCCTCATGAAGTTGGAGTTTCATTCAGGCTTTTTGACCCACTGCTCAGAAGACGAGAAGTCTCGTGCTCATCACACCTCGATACCCTTCCTTTAATCCATAACATAGACACGGGGTTTTGTTCCGCACATCTTAACGGCATACTAGAAAGTGACTTGTATAAAGAGACTATAATCACCTCCACAAGTAGGCTACACATCAAATAGATAAATATGGAATGCTAATTGGCCATGTATCTGGACATGTGGCGTGTCCTGTAGCTGAGGAGAAGCTGCCTTTTTATAACAATTTCTATCAATGTATGTTTGTTTTTTTATTCGCAATGACTAATCGGACCATATGCTACAGTGCCATCCCTATCACCGGCCGTGTGGAATAAAATGGGGGAAAAACAGTGAGCTCCCAAATCAATTCACCACCCCGCGGCTGCACCCTTGCTGGGCATTAACATACTCAAATCACCACCCTGGCTGGACATCAACATACTTTGTTTAAAGTCTTCCTGGAAACTTGACTGTTGTATGCGTTGCTGCACATTTTTACGCTTTGATGGCGTCTTAAGAATAGCCCTTAAGAATAGATGGACAACCTGGTTAGTATTCACATTTCAGTCCCACCAACGGCATTGTAATAGTCTAGTATTGAAAATGGACAACCTGGTTAGTATTCACATTTCAGTCCCACTGAGCGCGATTCAGGCCTCGGGACGTTGGCAGGCGTGTGTTTATTTTTAGCGCTTGGTTGAAGCTTTCGCGCATGATTTCCCAAAGACACGACGCGACGCGGCCGGCGAGGTCCGGGGGTGACTCTGGATCAGCCCGAATCACCCGAAGTAGCGCAGTCAACAGAGGAGGGCAAATTATAGAAGGCCGTGTGTGTGTGTGTAATATTGTTTTGGTGTAGTGATTGTTGGGATTTAGAAGTTTGTCTGGACTTAAAAAGTATTTTGGTTAATTTAGTCAGTGAGATGTTTTTGTCAGATTCAGTTTCAGTGTTTGTCTGGGTAACTGATGTCTTGCTGTATTTTGTCCACATAATTTTAATGATTCATTTTTCATGTGGGAATTGTTTGGCACTGTAGGAATAATACATTTTAGTAAAATGAAATGCTTAGTAGGCCTATTACCAAATGTCAAGTATTCATCTTTTGTAACTTCAAATATGACCAGATGCTGTTATAATGTGAAGTTCTACGCCACGTTAAAAACACTCTCAGGCTGTTGTACTCGACAGACAAATGGTGACTATCTCGCCTATCTGCGTGCACAATGCCAATATCTGAGCTCCGTCCGCGGGCAGGAGAATGCGTGGCGGAGAGCTGCCGGTATCGGATTTCAGAGTTGGCTCCCGGAGGAGACGTCACAGTTTGATTGAAGTTTCTCTCGGTCCGCTGTTCCCCCGGGACGACAGGCCTGAAACAGGAGAGCTCCTCGCTTCTCTTCTCTTCTCCGCTCCGCTTCAGGGAGCTTATGTGCCACAGCAGGAGCTCCGCATGCACGGATCGCTGCGCTCGCATAAAGACGCTACCCACGCCTACACATTGTTTTCTTTAACACCGCGTTTTCACGGGAAAGCGCCAAACAGAACAGGGGAACCAACGGAGTTGCCGCGGCACAGCCGCCGATACGAGCTTATATGATACAGCATATTCGCCCGTGACCTGTCCACACGCCCTTCGGGCACATATATGGCTTTGTCTGATACCAGGGTATTTGTTTTGTGCCTCCAAAAGTTGGGCTTGAACACATTAACTCGAGGTGATTGACCGTATTGTTTATGTTTTTCTGTCGGTGCTTAATTACCATTCTGGACAAGAGTGTTCCACCGCCTACGATGCGTCATTTTTAGAAATCCCATTGCTTGTCCAACATTGCCTAATGCCAACCATTTAGCCTAACCAACCCCCCCCCCCCCGTGATTAGGTATGGCCCTACATTTTACGTTCATGTACCCCGTTACTGTATGTCTTCGATGACAAGGTTAACATACTCGTTAATGCAAGAAAATGGGATCCATCCACATATGGATTAAATATTCTGATTGTTGGGATTTAGAAGTTTGTCTGGACTTTTGGTTAATTTATGACAAACATCCACAAAAGTGAATTATATATCCACCAACGGCCACTTATCTGGTTAGAAGCGGGCCACTTTATTTAGTGATACTTTTAATTGCGCTCAGGCTAATTAGGCCAAGAATGTTGGGAGCAATCTTGACCATGATCTTTTCTTTTCCCTTCTCTCGGTCGCCCTTAATGTTGCTGTTAAGGCTACAGACAACACCGGACGTCTGACTGCGTGATAACTGCTCACCCAGGGCGGTCTGCTGCGGGGGCCAATAAAAGATCAAGCCCATGGCTGTTCTGTCGTCGTGACCTACAATTGTTTGAATGTCATTACTACGTGCCTCCAATATCCTATTTTTCAGAACATCTATCCATGTAAAATCCCAAACCTTGCCAAGTCAAGACTCTAGCCAGGGTATCTGTTTTTTCCCCCCCTTGCGGTGTTAAATGGGTTGCCCACTATTTGGGAAAACCTTTGAAATGGGAATGGCATTTCCGACTTTCTACGGGCTGGTTCCATCCCCCGTCGTTGGACATTATAAAATGTTTTACTGCCGCTTTAAGAGACGCCGCGCCGCCGCGCCTGATAAATCTGGCAATCCGCCAGCGTCGAGTCCGCGGAGCTACGAGAGCTGCGCGAGGTTGCGCAGGAGCTAAAGCCGAGACCGAGACAGGCTCTCCTCTCGCCCGCTTCGTTAACAGCCCACCAAATGTGGGAAAAAGCCATTTTAAATGACGCATTTCTTATATTTGTCTTAGTTTTATTCGCATGATACTTGATTGATTGTCTTTTGTCGTGAATGTCTTACCGTATTGGTGTTTTTGTTGTGAAAACGCAACAGGATACACACGCGTCTTATTGTTGTTGATTCATGTTTTTATTATTATTATTATTATTATTATTAATAAAATATTATTAAATATATATGAAAATATATATTTTTTCTTCCTCTTGTGAAATTAAACCAAACCAACAAACTAACTGTCTTAGCCTAATGGTTTACTCCAACCTTTTGAAACTATAGCACACACTGGAAACAAACTGTATTTCTAAAGGGAGGTGAAGAGAAGGTTCAAGAAGCACAAAAACACATGTGGGCCTGCGCAGAGCAGGCCTAGTAGTGGCCGAATTATCAACAGTTTAATTTTACATTTTCATTTTGGCATTGTGAAATGTGGGTAATAACTTGTAGCCATGGAAATATCATGTTGGACCCCCAGAGCGGCTATTACGTTGTCAATAAAGGCTTGCGCGTCTGTTTTGCCAGTCAAGCAGTAGGCTAGTGGTCTAATAGTAGCAGTAGTGGTCTAATACTAGCCCGTTTGGATTCTGATTAATGCTTGCCAAGAGAATCCCCCAATATCCTTCACGCCACGTCACATTGGATGCGCATACAGTGTGCTTTACCACCTCCCGCCATTGACCGAGTACTAGTGCTCCAGGCCCACAGTCCACAGTCTTGGCTGTCTCGGATAACTTCAGTCCTTGTGTTGTAAAGCTATGTAGAAATCTATTGGGGTTTTTTTTGTTTGTTTTTAATATTGAACGTTTAAAAAGTGTAAATATTTATTTATGACGATTACAATGTGTTTGTCTTCCTGTGGTTGGTTGTCGGTGCTCTTTGGTTGCGTCCAGCGTCTTCCATTGATTGGCAATGATGGAATCCCCCCCTCTATATGACTGCAATTCTGGCTTCATGATTTACCAACGATAGCATCAGCTTTCAGTTTCACTCGCTCACCCTGTCCTGAGCGGCTATGCGTCCTGGAAAATCTCTAATGCGATAATAACAAGCAACAGACCAATTGCGAGGAATCGCGCTGCACGAGCGCCTTGCCTGTAAGTTTCGTAATGACTATCGGGTACGAATTGAGTCACCGTAAGTCACAATTGAGTTTTCATAATTTCTCCCTTCTCCACTTTGATAAACGGTTACGCAGTGTTGCCCGTGTTGTTCAGTGGGTCTGACACGTGAAGATGTGGCATTCACACAGTTATTGGGGGGATTATGTTTCTGGACGTTTTCACTGCATTAAGTCATACTGTGTTTATTTTCAGCAAGTTCTAACCCACACGTTATGGTGAAGTCCAGACAACCTAGAAGAGACAACTAAAGAGGATCCTACAAAGCATGGTGAGGGCGCCTTCACTCTTCTTAACATGGCATTGCCACACCTTTAGACTAGCTCATCTGCCACACCTTTAGACTCGAGCTCACCTGTGTGTATGTGACCCATGGGAGGTAGGCCTACTGTACGTCTAAACTGGCCAGTAAACCGAGTAGGAAGATGCTTACTAGCGTCGGTAGTCTCCCTGTTTGTTTAAGACATTACCGTTGTGTCAAACACAGCACCTAATGTATGACATAGAACTGTAACACTACCCCCCTTCACCCCATTGCTCAATAAAGTGTATTAGAGACTCCCAATAGCAAGTGAGCTCAAAGGGTGTTTTTGGTCCTGCCCAACTGTGGCAAAGGCTTGAATGAGATTCCTCGTTGTTGTAAGTGGCTTTAGACAAAGGTATCTGCTAAATGAGTAAATGTAATGTAATGTTAATATAATGTTCTATAATGTAAATGTAATGTAATGTTAATATAATGTAATATAATGTAAATGTAATGTAAATTGCACTGAGGGAGTAAGCAGTCAGCCAGAAATGAGGATGGGTAGTCAAGGTAACCATAGTCGTAATATAATAACATAACATAATCCAGCAGATTTTCATGCAGATATGAGAACTGTTTTGGGAGTGTACTGAAGAGCAGAGTTCTGATGTCAAAGGAGCGCTCTCTTCTGCTTATTTCTCATTTCCATGATGTCATGGTGACCTGTGACATAGCACAGCGTTAGCAACTCTAGCCGTGTGTAGTAAGAACAAGCATGCGCTGTCTTTACTGAAGCCCGACTATTAGACTGCAGACTATTGGTGTTGTGATGCTTTTCATAATGCCTTGACTATGTGTGTACTGTGGTGTGTGTACTGTGGTGTGTGTACTGTGGTGTGTGTACTGGTGTGTGTACTGTGGTGTGTGTACTGTGGTGTGTGTATTGTGGTGTGTGTACTGTGGTGTGTGTACTGTGGTGTGTGTACTGTGGTGTGTGTACTGGTGTGTGTACTGTGGTGTGTGTACTGTGGTGTGTACTAATGTGTGTACTGTGATGTGTGTACTGTGATGTGTGTACTTTGGTGTGTGTACTGGTGTGTGTGTACTGGTGTGTGTGTACTGGTGTGTGTATACTGTGGTGTGTACTAATGTGTGTACTGTGGTGTGTGTACTGTGGTGTGTACTAATGTGTGTACTGTGGAGTGTACTGTGATGTGTGTACTTTGGTGTGTGTACTGGTGTGTGTGTACTGGTGTGTGTGTACTGGTGTGTGTACTGTGGTGTGTGTACTGTGGTGTGTACTAATGTGTGTACTGTGCTGTGTGTACTGGTGCTGTGTGCTAATGTGTGTACTGTGCTGTGTGCTGCAGGTGGATGCGAGTGCAGCTTGCAGGATGAACCCACTCGCTGCGCTTGGCATTGATCGGAGCGGCCTGATGCACGAGGGCCTGCGTGTGCACGGCGGGATGGTCTACCCGCCCGGCCTGCACACACTCCCCACGGAGAAGGCTCGCGAGGGCGCCTCGCTGCCCCTGGGCTACGTCAGCGACCGCCTGCCCGACCTCTACAAGCAGGACGTGTCTCTGGACGCCAGGAAAGCCACCAACGGTTACGTGGGCCTCTACAAGACGCCCCCGCCAGGCCTCCAGAAGCCCCTGGGGGTGCCCGGCTCAGGAGCGGACGTGCTGGGGCTGGACCGACGCGTCGGGCCGGGGGACAAGGCCTCCGAGCTCGGGCTGAACGGCGGCAGCAGCTTCCTCGGCCGCCTGCCGTGGATGTCCAGCCCCTACCACGAGGCGGCCATGTACCCCTTCCTGGACTCCAAGTACGCAGCACTTAACATGTACAAGGCCTCCTTCATGTCCCAGCCGTCGCACTACCTGCCCCAGCACCTGGCCTACCAGCCGGGAGCAGAGCGCCTCTTCTACATGTCCCCCTACACCTCCGCCCCCATCTCCTCCCCCCTCGCCCCCCCACTACGCATCCCCACGGCCACCGTGGCCCCCACCACGCTGTCGCCGCTCATGCACTGCCAGGACAAGAGCCTGGCCAGCATGGGCCCCCGGATCCACCACGAGGCCTCCGCCTTCGGGCAGCAGCTGCACCAGCACCAGCCCCAGCACCAGGGCCACCACCAGGCCCACAGCGACCGGCAACACTGCCATAGCAACAGCAGTGACCGGCAACACACTCATAGCAACAGCAGTGACCGGCAACACAGTCATAGCAACAGCAGTGACCGGCAACACAGTCACAGCAACAGCAACAGCAGTGACCGGCAACACAGTCACAGCAACAGCAGTGACCGGCAACACAGTCACAGCAACAGCAGTGACCGGCAACACAGTCATAGCAACAGCAGCGACCGGCAACACTGCCATAGCAACAGCAGTGACCGGCAACACAGTCACAGCAGTGACCGTCAACACAGTCACAGCAACAGCAGTGACCGGCAACTTGGCAGCAGCAGCAGCAGCAGCAGTGGAGCTAATAGCACCAGCAGCAGCAGCAGCAGCAATGGTGGAGGTGCTGGAGGTGGTGGAGGTGGTGGAGGTGGTGGCTGCATCAGCAAGTCCTCTCGCACGCCTTCAGGCAAAAGCTCCAGCGGCAGCAGCAGCAGCAGCAGCGCGAGCAGCTCGGTGACCGCTAGTGTGGTCAGCACGTGCCACCCTGTGGACGCCAGTCCTGCGTCGGTGATGCACGCGCCACGTCCGTCTGCTCGTCCCGCACAGCCTGCCGGCCACCCCCCTCCCCCGCCGCCGCCCCCCCTCGTCGACAGCACTTTGGACTACCAGAAGTTCCGCAGTCCGTCCTCCTCGGCGCCGGCCTCGGCTGGCTCGTCCACTCCGGCCGCGTTCTACGTGAGCGGCGCGCCTCCGGAGCACCGCTCGCCCCACCGCTCCGCCGGACACAAGCCGAAGCCCAAAGACGGGAGCGCTGAGCACCGGTCCGCTGCTCCGAGCGCCGAGCGCAAGGCCAGCAAGTCGCCCTCGCGGACTCCCTCCTCCGCCCCCTCGGAGAGGCCGACACCCCCGCAGGCTCCTACCAAAGACCCGGCGGACAAGCCCCTGGATCTGTCCGCCAAGATCCTGGACTTCGAGGGGCCCCCCAACGGATTCCCCCCAAAGCTGGAGGCCCTGGCCAAGCTGGGGTACCCTCCCCCGTCGCCCCGTTACGGGCTGCCCCCCAGCCGCGAGCTGCTCAAAGAGACCCTGTCCCCCTCCTCGTCCTCGTCCTCGTCCTCCAAGACGCCCGAGCGGCCCGAGAGGCCCGAGATCATCAGCACTGTACACTCGTCCTGGGTAGTGCCACACGGGGCGCCCACGCCGCCCGCTCTCAGCCTGGACGCCGGCCAGAGCAAAGCGCCGTCTGTGATCAGGAGCAAGAGCGTGGAGCACGCGGCCGCCCAGCCTCGGAGCTCCTCCTGCTGCCCGCGCACGGCCGACGCCAACCACGTCCTGATGCCCACGCCGGCGCCAGCGCCCGCCCTGGTCATCGTGACCCCCGTCGGGCGACCCTCCTCCACCTCGCCGTCCCCGAAGCCCAGCGGGGAGTGGCCGAAATCAAACCCGACTCCGCCGGACAAGGGCTCGTCGGCGCACCGCGCGGCCGCCCACCCGCAGTGCGTCAAAGCGGCGAAAGCCTCGAAAAAGCCGGAGCCTCAAGACATCCCCTTCAAACCGCAGCAGTCCCACCTGGACAACGGACACCCGTCGGGTCACCTCTACATGCCCCAGAGCGAGGCCTACATGTCCGCTGGGCTGTACGCTAACCGCTACCTCCCGTACCCGGTGCCCGACAGCATGTCCCTGTCTCATCTGCAGTTGTCCGGCAAAGGTCCGGTCTACCCCCACCCTGTCCTGCTGGGCGGTACCAACCTCTACCCAGCGCGCCTGCCCCCAAAGCACGGCCTGCCGTACGGACTGGCGCCGCCGCACGGAGAGTACCTGACCTATCACGACCCCCAGGAGATGGTGCACCCGCTCATGTCCCCGCACCTCCTGGACCCCAAGGTCAGCGAGCGTCTGGAGCTGCGCTCTCGGCTCCCGCAGGACAAGCCCTGGCAGCACCACGACGACTCGCCCTACAAGCGGCCCGGCGTGAGCGACGGCGAGGCGCTCCACAAAGCCGAGCGCGAGGCGCTGGAGAAGGCGAACAAGTCGCACGCGAGGGACGAGATCATCTGCATAGACCTGATCCAAGACGAGGCAGATGGCGGCGGCGGTGGGGGGGGTGGTGGTGGTGGTGGTGGTGGTGGTGGGGGCTCCCAGGCAAACAAATACAGCGTGATCACGGCCAAGAGACGGGAGCCCTGCAGGCCTGGTGGCGCTGGCGCTAACGCTAACGCTGGCGCTAACGCTAACGCTAACGCTGGCGACGCCAAGGAGCCGGAGCTCATGCAGATCCTGCGCTGCGGCCAGCACCCCCCCGGTGGAGAGTCGCACGCCGCCGAGGCCGCCGGCCAGCACGAGCCCGCCGCCAGCAGGACCCGGCCCCCCCCAGAGACCCCCCAGGGCCCGCGGCCAGACCCCGCCGAGCTCAGCCAGGACGAGGACAGCATGTCCGAGCTCAGCCCGATGCCCGCGCTGTCGGAGGAGCAGACGCAGCGCTGCGCCCGCACCTCTGGCGACCGCACCTCGGACGAGTCCGACTACAAAGCCGAGCGGCACGGCGCCGCTGTTGCTCACGGTAACGGCAGTAACGGCAGTAACGGCAGCAGCGGCAGCAGCAGCGCGGCGGCTCTCCTCCGCTACGCCGAGCTGTGCCCCAAGCAGGCGGGCAAGGACGAGGAGTCCCACGAGGAGTCCCACGAGGAGGCGCTCGAGTCCCACGAGGACGAGGAGGACGGCGGGCACAAGAGCCGGCGCTCCAGCCTCACCAAGCGCATCGCCAACTCCTCGGGCTACGTGGGCGACCGCTTCAAGTGCGTCACCACCGAGCTCTACGCCGACTCCAGCAAGCTGGGCCGAGAACAGCGCGCCCTGCAGGTGAGACAGTGTACTGCGCGCTATGCTGTGGGGGGGGGGGGGGTCGGGGCGCTCACAGTGACTAGGATGGTCGGGGGGGGGGTTAGGGATGGTGGGGGGGGTCGGGACGCTCCTAATAGTGGGACTCGACTCGGTGTAGCCGCCTGCAGCCTTAAGTCTTGAGACGACTGCGTAACGTGGTTATTTCTGAGATTCTGATACGCTTTCAACCGTGATGAATGCACAACTCCGGTTTGAAAACGTATCAGGCGGCTACATCAAGTGGAATCCACCTATTGACTTGTGATGGTTAGGAATGGTTGGGGTTTGGGATGCTCAGAGTGACTTGTCATGGTTGTCATGGTGAGGGGGGTCAGGGGGGTAAAGGTCGATGGGTGGCTTCTGCTTTCTGTCTCTGTCTGTGTGCTTGTGTGTGTGTGCTCGCTTCTGCACTCCTTGACTCTTAATAGCCATGTGGAATTAAAATATATATATATATATATATTTTTATATATAAATATATATATAAGTATTTTTTTATGGACCTATTAGTGAAAGGAAACGTAAAAAGATTTGCATGCCTGAGTGTATTTCACTAGCCACCCAGTGAGGTGAGCGGATTCCCACATTAGCGTGACGGCTAAAGGCAGAGCAGAGTGTGAGAGTATTTAGCACCGATAGGACTGGCCATTAGCCCCCCCTCCCCCAACACCCCCTGACACACACACACACACACACACACACACCCTTTTCCTCTGACTCCCCTTCATGGCCTCTTCCTGCTGGAGGCTGCTGAGGGAGGGCCTCTCTGGTGAGCCTTTTGCCGTTAGCGGCAGAAGCGTTAGCAGAACACGGCAGGCCGAGCTAGCCATTAGCGGCAGAGGAGTTAGCATAACACGCCAGGCTGAGGCGGCAGTGTGCCCAGTGTGTGTGTGTGGCGGCAGTGTGCCCAGTGTGTGTGTGTGTGTGTGTGTGTGTGTTTGTGGCGGCAGTATGCCCAGTCGAGCGGAAACCCGTCTGCTACAGCGGCGGCAGCCACACCGCCTTTCAGGGCTGCAGGCCACTGCTAACCTGCAGGTGAGCCTGGGAGACGTGTGTGTGTGTGTGTGTGTGTGTGTGTGTGTGTGTGTGTGCGTGTGTGTGTGTGTGTGTGTGTTAGCCACCCCCTCCCCTTCCTCCTTCCCC
>NC_085016.1:671332-681332 GCF_963854185.1 Sardina pilchardus
ACTTCCTCTACACACAAAGAGATCAACTTCCTCTACAGACATAAAGCGATCCACTTCCTCTACACACAAAGAGATCCACTTCCTCTACAGACATAAAGAGATCCACTTCCTCTACACACTTAAGGAGATCCACTTCCTCCACACACACACAAAGATATCCACTCCCTCTACACACATAAAGGGATCCACTTCCTCTACATGCATTAAGAGATCCACTTCCTCTACACACACAAAGAGATCCACTTCCTCTACACACACAAAGAGATCAACTTCCTCTACACACATAATGAGATCCACTTTCTCTACACACATACATAGATCCACTTCCTCTACACACTTAAAGGGATCCACTTTCTCTACACACGTACATAGATTCACTTCCTCTACAGATATAGAGATCCACTTCCTCTACACACATAAAGGGATCCACTTCCTCTACACATACATAGATCCACTTCCTCTACACACATAAAGAGATCCACTTCCTCTACACATATAAAGAGATCCACTTCCTCTACACACACAAAGAGATTCTTCAACGTTGTGCTGACAGCAGTCATTATGATCCATGATAATGAATGAATTTACGGTTTGGGTAGCGTCTGAATGCTCCATCATAAACCTGATGGTAAATCCATAGCTAAATTATCCTACATAAATTCCTGACTCCGATCCATTACACACTGTCTCACATTACTGTCCGTAATGAAATGAGTGTGCTCATCTGAGTCAGTAATGAATGATGTTGGAGGAGGCACAAGTCACCAGTATGAAATGGTACACTGTGGCTCTCACACAGAACAGAAGCATGTGTTTACACACACATCTCTCTCTTGCTCTCTCTCTCGCACACACAGTATACACACACATCTCTCTCTTTCTCTCACACACACACAGTATCCACACACATCTCTCTCTCTCTCTCACACACACACAGTATCCACACACATCTCTCTCTTTCTCTCTCTCACACACACAGTATCCACACACATCTCTCTCTTTCTCTCTCACACACACAGTATCCACACACATCTCTCTCTTTCTCTCTCACACACACACAGTATCCACACACATCTCTCTCTTTCTCTCACACACACACAGTATCCACACACATCTCTCTCTTTCTCTCTCACACACACAGTATCCACACACATCTCTCTCTTTCTCTCTCTCTCACACACACAGTATCCACTGAGCTCAAGCAGATCTCTCATTTAAACCCTTTAATTACAGTTCATTTATGGCTTTATTTGTCATGCCTAATTTAGCGTTATTTGTAGCGATCCAAAACACTCGCAGACAGTTGGTTTTAAGTGACAGCCCTTAGTGAGAATTAGCCGTGATGTTAGATAGTTTAATGCTCCTGGTCTTTACATTCAGCATGCAGAGTGTGTGTGTGTGTGTGTGTGTGTGTGTGTGTGTGTGCGTGCGTGTGTGTGCGTGTGTGCGTGTGTGTGTGTATGTGTGTGTGCACGCGCCTCAAAACATGTTATTACACAGCTTAGAGACAAAAAATGACCAAACGTGTCGGTGGAGTGACATTAACTGGATCTGGATCACTGGACTGGTCAGGGTTTGACCAGATAGATGAAATGGAGTTATGACTGGACTGGTCAGGTGAAATGGAGTTATGACTGGACTGGTCAGGGTTTGAACAGATAGATGAAATGGAGTTATGACTGGACTGGTCAGATAGATGAAATGGAGTTCTGACTGGACTGGTCAGGGTTTGAACAGATACAGATAGATGAAAAGGAGTTCTGACTGGACTGGTCAGGGTTTGAACAGATACAGATAGATGAAAAGGAGTTCTGACTGGACTGGTCAGGGTGAGTAAAGGGACGTCACTTGTGGTGAGTGGAGCTGCCAAAGGCCAGTCTGTGATCTGAGTAGCCCGTGCTTCTCTCGTTACAGCATGCCAGGCCCAGCTCTCCGTTTCCCAGACGACACAACAGAACTGACCATGTCTCAGAACACAACTGACCATATCTCAGAACAGAACAGACCATATCTCAGAACAGAACTGACCATGTCTCAGAACACAACTAACCGTATCTCAGAACAGCACTGACCATATCTCAGAACAGCACTGACCATATCTCAGAACAGAATTGACCGTATCTCAGAACAGCACTGACCATATCTCAGAACAGCACTGACCATATCTCAGAACACAACTGACCGTATCTCAGAACAGCACAGACCATATCTCAGAACAGAATTGACCGTATCTCAGAACAGAATTGACCATATCTCAGAACAGCACTGACCATATCTCAGAACACAACTGACCGTTTCTCAGAACACAACTGACCATATCTCAGAACACAACTAACCGTATCTCAGCCATTAAGCTCCTCGTTTAAGACACATGAGCCCAAACACACCCAGTTTGTTTGCATCAGATGTTGAGGGAGTAATGTAACACTGGCATTGCCGGCTGCTTGTTATCTAAACCGTCCGGTCAGGCTCTTATGGACATACACCCCTAACACACTCCAATGGCCGTCAATATCCGTTAATGACGCCAGAGTGTTCCTTAACGCGTTATGAACAGCTGTTTGGGGAAGAGCCGGTCTTGGACTTGGCTTTCACCGTGCTCTGCCATGGAGTTATGACGTGGCAACATCTCCCGTCTGAAGAATGTGGAACATGTTCCCTCAAAGCAGTCCAAAATAGCATGTTTACCAGTAAAGAGGAACGTACAAACATGAGTCGGCCTGCATTGCATAACGAAATTCTGCCTGCTGACATGGATAAAGCACTTCTCAGAAACCCAGGCTTATTGAGAAATAGTAATTCCTGTGTTTATTCTAAGCGACCTCACTTGATCTTTGATCTGCTATGCTGTCTATATTGCGATTATAAAAGGGCAATGGTGTGGCCATAAGAGAGATGACATCACTGTGGTAATATACTAACCCGCTCATGTGTTTGTTTTGATTTGTCAAAGTGTAAAAAGTTCATTAAGTCAACTAAAGTCAACCATTTAAACGTTTAAAAATGATAATCTTGTTGTTGAGTCACAGTAAAGAGGTGTTGGCCCTCTCTTTAGTCTTTACGTCTATATACATCTGATATACACACATCACTTTAGTCCTTACATCTATATACATCTGATGTACACACATATCACTTTAGTCCTATACAACTGATATACACACATATCTCTTTAGTCCTTACATCTATCTGATATACATATCACTTTAGTCCTTATCTATACATCTGATATACACATACATACGTATCACTTTAGTCCTTACGTCTACATATAAATATATATCACTTTAGTTCTTACGTCTACATATAAATATACATATCACTTTAGTCCTTACATCTACATATAAATATATATATCACTTTAGTCTGTTCTGAGCTGGAGTTCAGCTTTCAGGCCCTGGGCAGCTGTTACATCATCCCAGAACTCTGCATGAAGGGGGAGAAGGCGCAAAAACAACATCAAGCACAATGGCTGTCAAGTCAGCAAAGCTGGATTTGCGCTTCGCTCGCCATGCTACCTCTCATAGTGACTAGATGGAATACTAACATCTGGACGTTAAACCTGCCACCTACCCAGGTAGGGGACGTTAAACCTGCCACCTGCCCAGGTAGGGGATGTTAAACCTGCCACCTACCCAGATAGGGCACGTTAAACCTGCCACCTACCCAGGTAGAGCACGTTAAACCTGCCACCTACAGGTAGAGCACGTTAAACCTGCCACCTACCCAGGTAGAGCACGTTAAACCTGCCACCTACAGGTAGAGCACGTTAAACCTGCCACCTACCCAGGTAGAGCACGTTAAACCTGCCACCTACCCAGGTAAGGGATGTTAAACCTGCCACCTTCCCAGGCAGGACATGTTAAACCTGCCACCTACCCAGGTAGGGGACGTTAAACCTGCCACCTACCCAGGTAAGGGATGTAAAACCTGATGTTAAACCTGCTACCTACCCAGGCAGGACATGTTAAACCCGCCACCTACCTACCTTATTTGAATGGAACATTGACAGGACAGTGGAACTTGTTGACAACATGAGAGTGATGCTGTATTCAGATAATGGCATTTATCTCACAGCTCGTTATCATTTACTCTCAAGTCACGATCCTCAACCTGTCGGCCAGGTTAGACAGGTAGCTCAGGCCTGCAGGCTGCATCTACATGCTCCCATATGTAGAGCCATTGCCATATACCACACTCATGCACTAACACAACTAATGAATCTGAACATGGTCATACGGGAACACTTTATCAACGGTGACACTCATGTTTGCACTCTACACTTTTTTTTCAATTGTCCTAGAATTGTTGTGAGAATTGAGAATTGCTTTAAAAAGCTTAAATTGTTCACCATGTTGCGAGTCTCTTTGGCTAAAAAGCATCAGCCAGATGTAATGTAATGTAGGAGGGCATGACTTGCAGTTTGATCAAAGAACAGTGGCCTTCACAAGCAACAGGAACACATCAAGCCCTTGTGAACAATGACAGGAGCCTTGAGATATTTTGATTACGATGGATTCATCTCAGGGGTTGTTTCACGTTAATCTGCAATCCAATGAACCTGCACTCGCAACTAAAAGCCTGTCCCCTGAACACACACTCATTCACAAACACACACAGAGTCCCCTGAACACACTGTTAAAAACAAAACACGAGGTCTCTGTAGACAGCCCAGGCTCTAAAAATGGCAACTCAGACAGCCTGGTGCAGCCTAGACCTTGAAACTAACAAATCTTTTAGCCAATCACAGCCTGGTGCAGCCTAGACCTTGAAACTAACAAACCTTTTAGCCAATCACTGATGAGAGGCATACGGTGTTCCAATAGCAGGGGCGGGAGAGCCGAGCTAGCACCTTTATATATATATATATATATATAAATATATAAAATACCTTATAACATATAGAAATATAAATATTAATATAGAATGCTGGCTGCAGATATGTAGTTATGACATGCTATAAATTATATGGTATAAAATATAAATATAAAATGCAGTTATGACATGTCTATGATGACATAGAAATATATATATATAATATAAAATACAAAATATAATATAAAATACCATGTGATTTCTACCCTAAAAAGTGAAACAGAAGCGGGCGTTGGAAGAATGTGTGGAAGGCTCAGCGCAACACTGCGTGCCGATCTCTATCAGCAGCACAGACTGTAACACAGATCAGATCAGACAGCGCTCAGAGGATACGAGCAGGCACACACACACACACACACACACACACACACACACACACAAGATGAGGTGTCCTGGGACATCGCCACAGGTGTCCAGCGTGGACCATCAGTTCTTCATGGAGAGCCCCCACACAGGCCACATGGACCACACACACACACACACACACACACACACACACACACACGATTCACACACATGAACACAGATTACACTCACCATTCACACACACATTTCAGACCACAAGATACCAAACTGAAACTCAAAGCAGCATTGTGAAAATAAAAGGAATTTTCTTGGAATCTGAAATTAAAGTCACACAAAACGAATTTGGATACTTACAAAAAGGAAATGTTTATTTTCTTGACCAGCATCTCAGTAGAAAAAAACATGGCATTTTAAATATTCACACATTGAAACAAAACTTTGGGGACTTTTTTTCTCTACAATCTCCTGGAATTAATCAATTTGCCATACATTTGCGGTATAGAAACATCATGGTATTCCATTTCATAGATTATTCAGAGCTGATTTGTCCCTATATAGCATTGGAGGTCATATAGCATTATATATATATATATATATCATAACTATACCCTATAGCATTGGAGGTCATATAGCATTATATATATATTTTTTAACTATACCCTATAGCATTGGAGGTCACTGCAACCTCAGGATTGGAAGTCTGGTGGTAAGTACTCTGCCAGTAGCTTGTGCAAATGGTCTAGTCCGGCAGGAGACTTAAGCCAAAGTCTGCGGCCCTTAGATCATCCCTACAGGCTTACACACAAATACAGTCTCAATATATACATTGCATATATTTTAAATAAACTATCATTAATATTAAGTTCAACCTTATTAGACACGCATATCTCGGTTCAGTGTGCCAACAGCAAACATAGCATCGCGTTGAAACAAAACAAAAACGCCAAGGGGGGCACCAGTGCAGAGCTTTCATGTCAAGTACATTTTCTCTTCCCAATCCAAGGAATAAAAGATTCGTTAAGAACCACCAGGACAGGCCGCCCGCCACCTCACTTCCACAAAACTTCGCGATGTAATCTTTGGTATGATCACCGCGGAACCCTCGCTGGGGGGTGGCCGTCTAAAGCCCACAACCACCGATTCCGATTTCTTGTTTGTATCTGTTGGTGAGGGTGTTCGCTTTGCGGGTCAGTTTAGCCAGCACTGAGTGCAGCCCACTCAAGTGAAAGTGAAAAAGCTTCTCCAAGTCCTCGTCGTCTGGCTCGACACGAGTAATCTCCAAAGCGTTTACGCCAAGTTTTTCTTTTCGCCTTTCCTCAGCCTGGAGAACTCCCCATTCGATATCATTTCGAATAGACTTCAGCAGCACGTAGTCACCGTACATGTCTGGGAAGTAGGTAGCCGAGCCATTGGTGGCACTCGTCCGTACAGGGTTAACATCCTTTTCCTCCTCAAGCGGCACATCCCTGAGAAGACTGGGCACCATTACAGTTTGATCCATGTTGTTTACAGCGCCTATGAAGCGAGTCATGGAGTTGAACAAAGAGTTCTTTTGATTGTAGGAATCATATATTTGCATCATCTTGACAGCTTGTTTCGCTTCGGAAAATAAGACAATTGCGGCTTTCCAGTGACAGAGGACAGGCGTTGTTCAGGCAGACAGCAGCGGTAGATTTGCCTTGAGGGATAACGTTAGCTACAGTAGCTCACGTATCTCACTAGTTCCGTGTTTAATCGGCTCACCGAAGACGCTAACGTTATCTTGAAAGGAACCTCCCAGCTCCTACTAAAGGAAATTGGGTCCACGTCAGGTCAGTTGACGGAAAAAGTTACCAGTTCTGTTGTCTTCACGGACATGGACTGAATCGGTTTAAATCAGACGTCAGTACAATCCCAACTCAACCAGCAGGTTAGCCGATAATCTTTGATGGTTTACTGACTGAACTGTTGAGAGCAGGTGTCTTTATAAGGGTGTATCCACACACTGCCAATGAGCCGGTTAGTTAGCTATCTCCCATGCAGGTTGCAACCGGATCAGTGACCTGAAATGACAGCCGAAGGGAGGGCAAATACATCTGTTAGAAACATCGATACGTTGTTAACGTTACAGACAAAGAAAAATGACAACAGCGTTGACCAGGATATAAAACTACCGTAAGATTTAGGCAAGCTGATTTCTCCTTGCCTAACGTTGAGTGTTAGCTTGTTAGCGATTGAATGAATACGTACAGTCAGCTAGCCAGCTATCAGGCGCTAACGTTAGCAGGCTGGATGAGACTAGCATCATCTTTTCAACCAGGAAAAGTCGGTTAACATTGCCGCTATTTTCTTTTATCACTAGCTGCTATACGATTCAACTATTCAAAGACTTATAGATAGGCTAATATGAAATATCATAAATTAAAGTTATTGTTGAATAATAGACAAACAGATAATATACGTCAACGTTAACATTAACTGATTCAAATTAGGGACAGGCTACCGTTAACAGTAGCCTAACTGACGTTACAGCAACCCACACCCCCCACCATTAGCGTTAATCTAGTAGCAGAAATATGATAACACACATTCAAAACTCACCTGCAGAAAATGCCCTATGCATCGATGATGTTTATCAGTAGCGAGTCAACAATGTCTGCAACAAGATAACTCTTCCCGAGCGCCGCCGGTGGGTGAGGCCTCGTGGAGTGACTAGTGCTGCACGGGCGGCTGCTGTTGAATATTCATGAAGGGCATCAGCCCACAGCCGTACCTCTGCTCTCAGCCAATCAGATCAGCGCCGGCGGCTCCCAGGGCGAGGCTGGCTGCCCTCAGCCAATCGGTGTCACCAGCTGCACGATGAGTCTGCTGGCTCGCTGCCAAGCGCCGGGGCTGTTGCGAAGTTGCGCTCAGACGTTGTTGGCAGTGGCGTGTGAGCCGTGGTGGATTTAGGCAAGGTTCTGTGATCTGTGTGAATGCAATTCAGCGCAGATGCACTCGCATACGATCAGACTGTTTTTAGTCTCCGACGCTGATGATTATGGCCGTTAACTCTTGGGCCTACCCTTTTGGAAAACTCTGTAGGCTAAGGCTTATAATTAGGCTATTTTTTTTAAATCATAATCAGCTGTTTCGTCACTTCCTAATGTCGAGACAAAGTTGTCTGATTTAGACATTTCTATATTCCTAGCTTCCTAAAGTTTTTGAAGAGTGTCAATTATTGCCAACAACGCCAAAGAAACTAAACTTGGGCCTTTGTGCCCGAAATGGATTACGCTTCCACTGCTGTTTATGTTACGGAGCAGCAAACCATGGCCGCAAGAACATGCGCTTATACACGCTGCCAATTACCAACCCCCGCATTCACAGAGATGTTATGGTGTGGCGAGATTCTCTCAAAAATGTACATCTACACGCGTCACTTGGTGCACTTAGAAGAAGAATAGGCCTGTATACTGTGAAAGACAAGGTCTATTAAAATTGCTAATATTTGCAAATAATATGATGGGAGGGGTGTGTGTGCTCAATGGAGAGAGCAGGCTATTCTCCCCCTCTCAGCGCGCCACTAAAAAGGTCGACGGTTTCATCGTCACGAATGATAGGAGATGTAATTTGCTCCCTCTATTTAACGGCATGAGCGTCGAAGGGACTCTGATCTGTCTTGCGCGAGTGATTCCTCGGGGAGTCTGCTGATCTGCGCTAATTTGCTTAACGAGATTAGTGTCCGTGAGAGCGGGCGCTGTCTTCTGCGGTTTACAAATTCCAGCCCGGTTCGACGCTCCCGTGGAGGCAGACGCACAACGCAGCGCGCGCAGCCGGGAAGGCTACATTCAGACAGCGTCTTGCCGTATGTCACATCCATAAGACGACAATCAACAAAAATATGTTGATATTGCCCTAGGCTACAAACTTCTCTGTTTAAGGCACCTTCTGCTATAGAACATTTTTTTATTATTATTATTCTAGACAGACACTCCGCCGTGAAGTGGCCTAACCCTTGATTAGACTGCGCCCGTCATCAACTGCCTGAGCTAAAGTAATTACAGATAATTTTCCAGTGGGCGGTATTCCGGGCCTCATACATAATCGCCTCCGCGAGTCGGCTCGTGTCTGCGGAGGACTGTCTTGTTACGTTTTTCCACGAGGTCGCGTTGCCATCTAGTGGCCGGAAACTCAACCACGTTAAAGTTTCGTGCTCCTATCCCCGTGTCTGTCCTGCGCTGGTTGTTGACTATAGACCTCTCTGCTATCTATAGGCTTACTAACCTATATGCTATCTATAGGCTGCTGTTATGCTGGTTGTTGACTAGAGACCTATCTGCTATCTACTAGGCCTGTAGGCCTACTGCCGTTAGTCGGTGCTGGTTGATAATGCTGTAGTAGGCCTAATTCATGGGTTAGTAGGCTATTTGATACAGTATCAGTTCAAAAGACCACACATTCATATCAATGCTATATCAACGATATGATATGATACAATTAAACTTATAACAGGCAATGTGTGTGCAATTCTTTAGTGTTTTACCATAAAGGACATGCTTGGTCTATTTATTCACAAGGGACACAGGCTATTGATTGCATTATTTGAACTATCTCATTATGATGCTCAGAAGAACTAAAATCTGCTGCAGCAAAACAAACAAACAAACAAAAAAGACAAGCATACACCATGGCACCCATGAAATGACCATTTTATTAATAGAGATCACAGTTGTTTACAATATCAACGTACATTTGTTGGCATGCTAGCTGGTGATGCGTTTTAAAAAGTTTATTTTATACAAAGTCTTATTGTTATGCTCATCTAACTTTTCAGATTGTGTGTGTGTGTGTGTGTGTG